>NC_046657.1:110633884-110718959 GCF_010883055.1 Belonocnema kinseyi | reverse complement strand
CCCACCCTTTACCGCGCATCTCTTGTGGATAAACGTGGACTTTTGACGACATCCCCTCTCTCCTTTTTGGTTATACATATATCATACACGTATATATCAAATTAAATGAAAAACAAATATTTTTATATAAACGCATGTACCTAATTTGTTACTGTTTCTTTTATTTCAGTACGTTTAAGCAAAATCCTCGCATATTACGCTCAATTACTGTCTTCATATATGATCGCGCAGCCTGTCGAGAGACTCATAATAACAACCCTGCAATTACAGACAAATGTATTTGTACCTATTTTAAAATTAGAGACAAATTTTCTTGCGACGGTAATTCGGGTGGACCTTTATAACTGTCAATGGTAATTCGGTCGGTGTCATGGCATGGAGTAAAAGTTATGAACAACGAAGGTTTCAAGATGTTTTTATGAATATTTTGCATACATAGTATACAGAAACAGGATCTTTTCACATGCTCCTCGTACATACTTATAGGTGATGGTTTTAAATTAAAAATTTTATTTTTATTGTATAAACACGTGCAACTTTTTAATTTGTGCGATATACACAGTAAGGAAAAAGTTAAATATTGAAAAAGTTCCAAAGCTCGTATGTATTTCTTGACAACGTCTGAGCCCAAAATCCAATTAAATTTATTGTTCTGCCTGCAAATACACGTCATTTTAGGCCCAAATGTACACCCATTCAATTATCTTCTCATTAAAGATAGTAAATATGTCTACATTGCAAAGAAAATCTTTACTTATTCCCCTCGGCTTTATTGCAAGGACTGGAAGATGTAGTATCAATTATTTTTCACAAAAACTCTCTTGTCTGTGAGTTTAATTTTCTGCGAGAAATGGAAAGAAAAAAATATCTGGTTATTTTCATTCTGTATTGCTCTTTTTCTCAAGAAATTGGGACTTTATCAGAAGTGGATGTAAGAAAATCATCAGATCTTCATATCCGCAAGAAACGCATAATTGATACAAGCTTAAATGGTAATAGACCAGTATCGCTTCAACAGGCTCCTTACATGGTTAACATTTTGAGAAACGAAATTAGTTATTGCGGGGGTAGTATATTAGATCCCACAATCATTTTAACTGCCGCACATTGCGTTTCTGAGGATATTGGGTTCTACAGCATTTTATCTAATTCGGCAATTGCTGATCGTGGAGTTCGCCACAAAATCATAAGGAAAATAATACATCCGCAATATGAGCAGCATCAGTTATTAAATGATCTTGCTTTGCTTGTTATTTCTCCACCTATTAATTTTGAAACATCAAGGAATCGAAGAATCCCAATCTGCAATGGACATTTACCACCGAATAGTCGTGGCATCATTAGTGGCTGGGGGTGTCATCGAATAAGAGAGTAAGATTATACAACAAATTTTTTGAATATCTTTTGTCCATAATTTCTTATGTCCTTAATTTTAGGGGGAGAATGGAATATCCTTTCATATTAAGATCAATCACTGTGCCTGTAATTAGTATGAAATTGTGTCGCACTTTCTATCGGTATGCGAATTTGACAAATAGAAATATGTGCACTCTTGATGGAAATAGAGAAAAAAATTGTGCTGGGGGAGATTCTGGTGGATCTTTGGTTGTAAATGGTCAACTGCTTGGTGTTCTCTCATGGGCTGAAGAGACCTCAGATCAAGGATATCCTGACGTTTTCATCAATTTAATGTATCCTGCATACAGAGTCTGGATCAATTCATACCTTCCACGTTACGAAAAATATTTTGCAAACAAAAAATAAGACTCTTAAAAAGTACACTCTTTTGCCATTATTTACTTGTATACAAACCCAATGCTACATAATGATTGTCCTTCACAATTTTAGGCAAATAAATATCTTGTTCTCACAGAGCTTATAAGTTATAGGTAAACATACATACTTATGTTGCAAGAAACCTCTGGTCATTTTCTTTTAAATTTTGGTTTAATCGGAAGAGCCAAACACCAATCGTCATTGGCAGTGACATCCAATTTGTACATTTGAATTGAAAAAACACGCTTGCGTTTTGGGAGGCAGAGGAAGAATGAGAAGAAATGCGCAAGGGCAGAATGAGAAGGATCTCTCGTGGGTCGACGCATTGATCGGCGCTCGAGGGATGCTGGCCATTCTGATCTCAACCCCTGAAACCACCACCCACCCCAGTCAATGCCGCGATTAAAATTTGCCGATTTGGACGATTTACCGTAGCAATTAGACAACCATGACTTTATTTAGCCCACGTTTATAGTTAGACTCGCCAAGTGTATTTAATATTTTAAATATCTCATCAATTATTTTCAATTCTATCGTCCCATGAAGTTCATTCGCGCAAGTGCCTCAACTAAAATCTTCATTTTGTAGCACTTTACGCGAAACAACGAGCAATAAAGTGGATTTTAAGATAAATCAGAAATATCCACCGGAAAATTCAACAAGTTATCTGGTAATTAAATTTATTTTTTTATATTAGCTTTTCCTCTGCAGCGGATTCTTTGAATTTCTTGAAAGGCGAAGGCCATTTTTGATTGGGAATTATTGAATTTTATTTTCTTTCTGACATTATTTTCAAAAAATTAATCAATGATGTTCATAATTAGTGTCATTATTCTCGTCATTAAAATCACTTTATTATAATTAATATTGTTACTAATTTTTTTTATGGCATTAATTTTTTTAAATTAATTAACTTAATTTTATGGAAATTTAATATAATAATGATTTCATATGTAATTTTATTTACTTAACTTTTCTATTTAAATGAAAAATCACACTAATGGCATATTTCAATAGTTTGAATCAGTTATTCACTCGGTATCAGCATTTTTATTTGTTATGCTGAAAGTTCAAAAACAAAAAGATCAAAGTCACAAAACAAAGAAAAAAAAAGTCCAAAAGATTTGAAAAACTGCACAGTTTGTTACACATTTTTTTTGCCTTATTTTTTTTGGGACTTAGAATAACCCAACATTTTTATCAAATTCTTACACTGAGTGAAGAACCAATGTAACCCGTGGAATATGCTATAAAGAAAATTCGTTAAAAAAAAAATATATATATATATATAAATAAAAAAATATTGTAAGAATTCATCTTAATTTTTTGGATTCCACAATCAAAAATGGCGCAAGCTCTCACTTCGAATTTTCTTTTTCAAACAAACTCCTTAGAAATTATTAACAAAAATGTTATAACATGATATTTAAAACTTTCTAGATTCAAAATGGCATACTTTCGAGGAGTCTTCGTTCCTTCAATGACTGCAACATTGAATGTTGCATGGGAGACAATAAAGGCAAAATGGCCTGAAAATAGTCCATGTATGGAAATAATTCGCGGGACTAGGGGTGGAGGCCAACCACAGGAACCTGCAGGTAACTTCCGGTCATTTAACGAGGGCGACAATACGGAAATGACCACTATGAATGGCGAAGAAGCTTTTGGAGAGCAAGGTATCGCCGAGGACTCCTTCAGCTACCAAAGAAACGGGTAATTTAACATAATTATCCTCAAAGTTCATCCACCTCGAGATTTGCTCAGTCTATAAAATTAAACAAAAGCTTTATAAATTTCCATTCTTGGTGAAATTAATTGTACACTACTGTGTCAAGTTTCGTTAAAAAATATAAATATTAAATTTTTGAATTTATTTTGCAGTGAGAAAGTTAGAACCGGAAGTGCCAGTAGCGGAGGTTTCAGCGAATATGACGAAGGTGGTGGTGGTGAGTTTGGTGGTTCGGGGGTGAAGATCAATGAATGGCAGGCTGCATACAATGTAACCAATGCCATACAGGTTAGCGAAAAATAATTTTTATTTTTTATTTTTAATACTGAATTTATTTATCTATTCATAAAATATGATGAACTTCAATCTTCCAGGGAATGTTCATCGTTTCCCTTCCGTTCGCCGTACTTCGCGGCGGTTATTGGGCAATCGCAGCCATGGTTGGAATCGCCCACATATGTTGCTACACTGGTGAGTGCCCACAAAATTAAAGATGACAGATGAGGTTCGATCAAATAAAAATTTCTTTTACTCATAAAAATAGGCCTATTTAAAATAAAATCAATCTTCCGAATCGATTACAAACTGTCCCAATTGTTGAGACCCAATACTACAAAAACCAACATGGCACATGCTTTCTCTAGAACTTGAGCTACCTCGAGTTTTTTATTATTTCTAAAATCTAAACTACTTGAGATATTACAAATATGCAATATTAAAAGAATCTATGTAATGGCACAAAATTAAATATATTAAGAAAAATTAAAATAAATCAAAATCACTGTCTTTCAGGCAAAATCTTGGTAGAGTGTCTCTACGAATTGGACACGGCAACAGGCCAACGAGTTAGGGTTCGAGACTCCTATGTGGCAATAGCAAAAGAGTGCTTTGGTCCCCGTTGGGGTGCGAGAGCAGTTAATATTGCCCAAATTATCGAACTTTTGATGACCTGCATCCTCTACGTCGTCGTTTGCGGGGACTTGATGGTTGGAACTTTCCAGGAAGGGGCTTTGGACACGAGAAGTTGGATGATGCTCATAGGGATTTTCCTTATCCCGCTGGGATTTCTAAAATCTTTGCACCACGTATCAACTTTGAGTCTTTGGTGCACCATATCCCATTTGTTTATTAATGCAATCATCGTGGGTTATTGTCTATTGGAAATTAGTGACTGGGGATGGTCAAAGGTAAGGTGGAGCATCGATATGAAGAAATTCCCAATTTCTCTGGGAGTGATTGTCTTCAGTTATACATCACAAATTTTCCTACCAACTTTGGAAGGCAACTTGATCGACCGATCCAAATTTGAATGGATGCTGAATTGGAGTCACATCGCTGCTGCTGCTTTTAAATCTCTTTTTGGATGGATCTGCTTCTTGACCTTCCAGGTATTAATTTAAATTCAGGTAAAGAAAATTTCAGATGGACAAGCTGATGAATCCAAAATCTTTGATCTTATCTCGAAAAATGGCAGAAATTCACCCTATCAGCTGATCCACCTCAAATTTTCATTTCCTCATAAAATTCGCCCTTTTCAAGATAAAATCACATTTTTTATTTTAATAGTATTCAATAATTGGCAAGAATCTACTTTCATTAAATAAAATAATATTTAAAAAATTATATGAGCTGATCAAATCGTTTTAGGACGATACGCAGCAGGAAATCACGAACAATCTTCACTCAAGTGGCTTCAAGGGACTGGTGAACACCTGCCTCGTCCTGAAGGCTATTCTTTCATATCCTCTGCCCTATTATGCAGCCTGTGAGTTGCTGGAACGAGCCTTTTTCAGAGGCAGGCCTAAAACTATTTTCCCGACGATTTGGACCGTCGATCGAGAACTGAAGGTTTGGGGTTTGGCGTGGAGGATCGGTGTCATCCTTTTCACTATTCTTATGGCTGTTTTCATCCCTCATTTTGGTATTTTAATGGGCTTTATTGGCTCATTTACAGGCACGATGCTGTCCTTCATTTGGCCTTGCTACTTTCATTTAAAACTTAAGAGAAATTCGATGGACATGGGCACAGCAGCCTATGACTGTTTTGTTATCTTCTTGGGGGTTCTTTTCGGGGTAATCGGGGTTTATGATTCAGGAAGTGCTCTGATTGAAGCTTTTGAGATCGGGTTACCATTTTAAAGGGGCTGAAAAAATTAATTTCTCCCTATTTAAAGTTTTTTTTTTCGATGAAAATGTTGACTAGGAAATTTGCGGTTGATCAGCTGACGGAAGGGATCGCCGACATCTTGGGTGTCATATCCAAGATGGTTGTTTGACATACCAGCTGATCAACTTCGCATTTTCTTTTTGTAATAAAAATCTACAAAATCCAAATTTACGAGATGTTTAAAGTGGATCATAATTCACTTAATGGCACAAATTTAGTTATGTGAAAAGTTAAAATCAGGGTCTGAAATAACATTCATCCGTCTCGTAATAAATGGATTGGAAGGGCTGTTTCACAAAATTTCAGAGGCTTTTAGAGATCTCAGAGTGTATAGAATATTTAAAGAGCGGTGAACGTGACAATATTAATACATTTAATTTTAAGGATCAATGTCTTCCACAACAAGAAATTGTACAAGTTAACTATTGTTACGTAGGTTCTGGATTTTATAAGTGTATTGAAGACCTCACAATTTTTATGTAAGAGTTGATCGTCCAGATCCAGCGAGGAAAAAAATTGCGAAGAAAAAAAAGTGCCAAGAAAATGTGAGGAAAAGAAAAAATATTACAGCCCTCGATTTTCGACGGAGACAATAATCGTTATTATTTATTTTTTTTTTAATGGGAGGATTTCAAGGAGGATCAGGTGTTTTCTAGAGGCTTTCCTCGCGATCTGCTGACGTATATAAATATTATAAATATCATGAAAAACAATGATGTACAATTGAGTACGACTAAGTAGTTTAATTAATATCGAATGTCTTCCAAAGTTTACATTCAGACAATACAAGATAATTTAGATCTCGTATAAAGGCTAAGAAAATTAGCTTGTATAGTTATTATAAAGTGCGGATTGCTCCACTATATCAATATTTAATAATTAATTCATAAATTTTGGATTATTTCTTTTTTCAAAAATTGATGTCAATAAAATGTCAATAAAAAAATCCCAGGAGCTTTCCGCGCTGCTCTTAAGTTAATTATTGTAAAGTCCGCGTCTTCCAATGATGTCTTCCAGAACGAAAAAAATATATATTATACTGTAATGTTACGATATACACGTCAGATGCTATATAAGTACATATCTAAATAAATCTATCTTAATAAATAAGGGAAAAAGATTGAAAGATACTGTGCATGAAAAAAATGTGCTTTTTTTCGTGAGATTTAGATGAATTTGAAATAACTGTGTACTCGTTAGTCGATTATTTTTAGATTTTAAATTAATTTTCAAAATTAATTTGATTGTTAGTATTCTTATTTGTCAACCGTATGCTTTTTATACAACTTTGCATTGGGAAAAAGGAGGAACGAAACATATCTTCGAGAATTTTGAAAAGTCGAAAATTTAGAAACGATTTTTCTTTTTAGAACATCGGGCACATTCATTTTTATAAATGTTTATTAGCCCGTATTTAAAACTGATGTACCTCTGAGCAAAACGAAACTAATTTTTCTGTTGATATTGGAGACCCTCACAGAAACAGGAAATCCTCGAATACACCATTTTATGCCATTCATGTCCCTGGGACAACTAGGAAGATAAATGAGATATCAAATTGCTGTGAGGGGAGAATAATTTCTATGGAATGTTGAACAGATGAGATAAATATAAGGATAAAAAATAGAAGGGATGTAAAATATTGATTTTCCGAAAATTTCTAATTTTCGAAACGACTTGAATGTCTTCCAGCTTCATGCCAATTAATGTGTTTGATAGCGTCTCGAAATCAATTCTAGATGTTATATTACAGTTGAATAGAATATGCGTTGCAGATATATGTAAGGGGCTTCCATATTTCAAAAATGAAGAAATATATATCGCCAATTTTAACTATTTTTTACTTATTCATTCTCCTTACTCTAATTAAAAAAATCTCGGTAGTAAAAAAAACTTCGGTTTTATTTAAAAGAAAAATTTTGAGGTGGATTTAGAGGCCATACTTAAATTACGTAACAGATTATAGGCCCCCTGTAACAAACCTTAACAACATATTTCTACCCCCCCCCCCCTTACGGTACGTAAATTTTAGTTTCCAGAAATTTTAGTTTCCCCTGATCATTCATATTCAAATAATAGCATTTTAATCTTGTAATACTTTTCACATAAAATCTGTTAAAAACGGAATAAAACAGTATTTCAGGCACAAATTAAAAATTTATTAATTTATTATAAACCAAAAAAAATTCTTTTTTACTATAATTGAATTTTGAAGGAAATAATTAAATAATTTATACAATAGTTTAATTTTCAAACTAAAAAGATAAATTCCCAACAAAAAGTGTCATAGTTTATATTTTAATCAAAAGAGATAAAATTTATACAAAAAAAAGAAATATTAAAATTAAAACGACGAATTTTCAAACGAAAAATATGGCTTCAGCAAAAAGTTAATTTTGCACGAAACTGATGTTTTTTACACAACAAAAATAAAATTTCTAACCAAGAAAATTAGTTTTTTTTTACCAAAGAAGAAGAATTTTCAACTGATAAAGATAAATCGTTAAAAACCTGAGAAAGTTAATTTTCAGTAAAAAAATTTAAATAAAAAAAAAGGTTTTCCCACTAAACATTTAAATTTTCAGCCAAAGACATAAGCCTTCAATAAAAAAAAAATAAATATTTAACAATGTAGTTCAACTTTTACCTGAGTAGTTGAATTTTCAATTAAAGAAAATTAATTTTCGAAAAAAAGTTCAAGTTTAAACCAAAGAGATGAATTTTCAACTAACAATATAAATCATCAACAAAAATTATTTCTTACAATTAATTTCTTGAATCTGTCGATAAATAAATACCAAATAGTTCAATTTCAACTAAAAATTATCAATTTTTCAACAAAGAGTTGAATTTTGAGCTAAACAATATAAATTTTCAACCAAAAATGAAATGGTTAAATTTCCAACTAAAATCATTTTTCACCAGAAAAAGCAAATTTTCAAACTTTGAATTTGCAATTAAAATGATAATAAAATGATAAATCTTCAACTGAAATAGATAAATTTTAAACCAAAAATATTATGTTTTAACAAAAGAGTTTAAATTCCAACCAAGTCGTTTTACTTTCGAAGAAAAAAATGAATTTTCAAACGAGATTAATTTTCTATAGAAAAAAAAGACTTTTCAACAAAATGCATGAAATTTTTAACAAATAAAATTATGAATATTTGATTAGAATATTTGAATTTTCAAGGAAAACTATGAATGTTAAAAAGAGAGGATTAATTTTGTATAAAAAAACAACGATTTTTATACAAAGTAGTTGAATTATAAACAAAACAAAATGAATTTTTAACTTAAATTATGAATCTTTAACTGTAATAGTTGAATTTTCAACATAAAAGATGAAATTTTAAACCAAAAATGGAATAGTTACATTTTATGTTAAAAAAAATTGAACTAATGAATTTTCAACTAAAATGAGGAGTCATCAACTGGAATAGTTGAATTATAAACAAAAACATTCGCCTGGTTCGTGGGCACATTCTCATAGCTTTCTGCGCGCGCAGCTCGCTTTGCTCGCAAGTTTGAGCGCGCCTAGGGCGCGCGACTGTTTATTTTCGCGCTTCGCGCTCGATAATATATTTATCTCGCGCTCCGCGCTCGGTCTTTGTATATTGCTTACACTTTTGCAAAGATTTTTTTAAACTAAAAGTCAAAGCATCGACAACAGTAATTTGGTGATAGTGACTTTTTTTTGTTGAAGCTCCTTCGACTTTAACGTATACATTCTCATAACGTATCTCGTGCTTCGCACTCGAATTTGTATCTCAACTTGTATATCATTTCCATAAATGTATATTATTACAATTCATAACATGCATTTATATTAAAACAGACGTAGATTCATTGTCTCTTTTTTAAAAAAATGCGCATTCTTTAAAAAAAGTTTGTTAATAAACATTTTAATGCAACATCTGCCGGTTATCCAAAAACTGAATTTACTCATTTCCAATTTTGTTTTTACGATTTAAACGTAGCACATACGGGCGAAACACCAGCCTTACCTTTTTTTCAACTTCTAAATTAAATCCCTATCTCAGTGACCAACAAAACTTCGATTAACGAGGGTTTGGGGGCGGAAGTTGGAGGCGGTTAGTTTCAACCAAGAGTCATAGCTGGTTAGTGTTTTATGCTGAGAATTTCAAACAACCGACAGTGGGTAAAACATGTCATTTTTGGTTCAAAATAATGTACAGCCGACAAATATTAAGCGATTTGAACAAAAAAATTTGAAAAAAGCTGTTAAGATTTCTAAGAGAGTTGTCGAGTATGATTTTTCAATTAGGTTTTCAATTTTTTATAAATAAAGAAACAAATATGACGGAAAAATGGCTATCTTATCTATTGACGTTCACAGTGCTTCACAATAACAGGAAAAGTGTTGAAATCGCCTAAGTTTCATGAAGTAATATTAGCTGAAGATGTTCCAATATTATATATATTATTAAATATCAAAATTTTTAATAAACAAATTATTTTTTAAAGAAATTTTTTTATGATTTTTCATAATCATACGTATTTTCTAGTTATATTGCAAGAGACATTTTATGAACAAATGGAGAAATCAGGCATTTTTCGACAGAAATTTTTTTTTCGATGTACATTTTTTTAAATTCGAAACTTTATAATATTTGCAGCAAAATTCATAATTTTTTTATTAATCTTATGATCTTTTAAACAAATTTAATAAACAAATGCATTATTCGGGCATTTATCGGCAAAAAACTCGGTTTCTTCAATGCCAGTCTTTTCAGATGGGAAGTTGATAGGAATTTCAGCAACATTCATAGTACGTTGATAAATTTTATTATTTATTTAAACAAATTAGATCAAAAAATGCATTAATCAGGCATTTGTCTACAGAAAAAATCGTTTTTTTCTATGTCAACAGTTTTAATTAGGATATCGAAAAAAATTAATTTTCCATCGACAGATGCTCGAATAATTCATTTGTTTATTAAATTTGTTTTTAAAAATATATAAAATTCATCAATCCATTATGAATTTCGCTGAAATCATTATGAACTTCCCAATTAAAACGACTGAAATCGAGAAAATCTAATTTTTCCGTCCACAGATGCCCGAATAATGCATTTGTTTGTTAAATTTATTTTCAAAAATCATAAAATGTGTCAACTCATCATGAATGTTGCCGAATTTATTATGAAGATCCCAATTAAAAGTCTGGTATTAAAACAAAAAAGAATTGTTCCTTTGATAGATGCCCTAATAATGCATTTTTTTATTAAATTTGTTTTTTAAAAATCATAAAATTGATAAAAAAATTATGAATTTTGCTGAAATTCTCATGAAGTTCCCAACTGAAAAGACTGCCACTGAAAAAAAACGATTTTTTCTCTCGACAAACGCCCAAATAATTTATTTTTATTAGATTTGTTTACAAAATCATAAGAATAATCAACAAATTATGAATTTTAGTAAAATTATCATAAATTTCCAAATTGAAAAAATGGCATTGAAAAAAATGAATATTTCTGTCGAAAAATGCCAGATTACTGCATTTGTAACTTAACTTTGCTTATAATATAAACAATTATAATCAGAAAAGAAATTTTTTTACAGAATATTGTTTCGATTCCAATTTCTTGCAACATAACTTGAAAAAATGTGTATTTATGGGAAATCGTAGAAAACATGTTTTCAACAAATAATTTTTTGTTAAAAAATTTTTTTTTGCCATTCTTTCGTCATATTTGTTTATTTATAAAAAAATTGAAACCCTAATTCAAAAATCAGGCTGGACAACTCTCTAAGATATCTTATCGGCTTTTTTCCCCATTTTGTTTTTGTCGAAATTGGTAAAGATCTGTAGGCTGTACGTTATTCTGAAGCAAACAAGTCATTTTTCTTCCCAATGTAAAATAATCTTGTAGGGCATTGGAAAAGAAACATTTTTCTTCTCTTGACTTTTTTTCATATCATGCCTTATTTGGCTTAAAATGTTGAATTTCGTGTTTTTTGAGATTTTGTTAATGCTATAACTCTGGTAAATTTTGGTTTTATAAAAAGTCATGAGGATAAATTGTTCGTCTAATTGAATACTATGAATATCCGTACAGAGAATTTTTGAATTCATTTCAGGATACTAAAAGAGTATATCAAAGGCCTATCCAATCTGTCAATTCTTTCGAAAGTTATCGTTCTAACAAACTAAAAATCTACACACCTATACACAACACTCCCATCCACACACACACGGGAGACAGGCAGACGCATTCGTAAAAACCTGTTTTTCGGATTCAGGGGGTCTCAAAACGTGGACATTTGATAAAAACGGGAGACGGGGGGGGGGGGGGGGGGGGGGGGGGGGGGGGGGGGGAGGCAAATTTTACACAAATCTAATACCTTCTCTTGATGAGCATATAAAAATGAATTTTCAACATAAAAGACGACATTTTAAACCAAATAGTTGAATTTACAATTTAAAAATATCAATTTTGAATAAAAAATGGAATAGTTATTTTTTTTTAATAGTTACATTTTTAAACAAAGTGATGAATTTTTAACTATAATGATTAATCTTCAACTGAAATAGTTTAACTTCAAACAAAAGATGAATTTTTAACCAAGAAAGTTAATTTCTACCAAAAAAGACGATTTTTTAACTAAAAAAGATAATTTTTCAAACAAAAATTGAATAGTAAAATTTTCATTTAAAAAAATAAGGATAAGCTAAAGAGATGAATTTTTAACTAACGGGATGGAATATTCTACTGGAATAATGAAATTTTCAGTTAAAACAATAATTTAACAAAAAACCCCGATATTGTGAATGGTTCAACTGCTATACGCTACCTGTTGATGAAAATTCGAACTAGAAATAATAGGTACGATTTTAAAGTTGTACATTAATTTTTGTATAAAAGTGGTTTAACGATTTCTGTTGTGGTGCTTAAAGTATTTGTTGGATACTAAAAGTAAGTCTTTATCGGAAAAAAGGGTGTAGATGGAATTTACATCTTATAAGACGAAGAAACATATTTTTTTACATAAATATCTGTCCAACTGTGATTTCCATCCTTTTTTAAAATACATTTTCAGTTGATTAACTGTGAATATAAATAATGATTATTAAAATTAAACTGTTCTTTAAGATTTAAAAAGTGAATTAGAAATATCTGACTGTTTATTTAAAATATGTAATTATAGTTAAATATTAAAAAATAAATTTTGAACGTTACATTTTAATTGTTCCATTAAAGAAAAAGAATTAATTTTAAGTAAAATTGTGGAACTTCAATGGATAAATAACAATTGAGTACATATTATTCTTTTAAAAAAATGCAAGGAAGTTGAAGAAATATTTACAAGTTTTGAAAAAATTCAAATTTAATTAAAAATTTGAAGTGATTTGAAATAATTTAAATAAAGTGTGTACGTGTACCGCCAAAATATAGATTTTGGCAGATTTCGAACAAAAAATTAAAAAGATTTTTAAGAATTTGGAAGGACTTCAGAAGATTAAAAAGCATTTCCTATGAAAATTAATTATAATTTTTATTTCGAAAAGATAATTTTGAGTGATTATTCAAAAAGATTTAGAAAGATTTACAAAATTATCAAAAATGAATGTCGAAGATTTTAGGGAAATTTGTTTAATTTGTCAAGAATTTCAAATAAAATTTGGAAGCATTTTAAGGATTTTTTAATCAATTAAAATATAAATAATTTAACTTTTAATTTAAGAAGTGTTCAGTTTATAAAAAAATGTAATCGTTCAATTTCTAATGTTTCTGGCTTAAAATTTCTTTAAATGATATAATTTTCAAAAATTTTCATTCATTGATTCTTCAATTTAGACTTTAGAGCATTGAAAATGATAACGTGGAATTATATATTTAGAACTGAATTTGAATCTTTGAACTCTACAATTTATAAAAGTAAAAAAATTTCTTTTTCAGTTTATTAACTGAATTTCATTAAAAATTGTTCAGTTTAAAATTGTTAGTAGCTTCCATTTTAAATGTATAAATTATTTTAAAAAATTGAAATTCAAGAATTCCCCTTTAAGTGCTTTCATTTGCAGCTCGGTTTTTACTTATTCAAATGGAAATACTTATTCAAAAATGAATACAAAACTTTAAAATTGTACCTACTCTTTCTACTTCCAGTTTTGGGCGCCAGGTGGCGAAATGGCAGACCATCAAAAAAATTATACTAAAACAGTTGAATTTCTAAATCAAAAAGATAAAATTTCAACAAAAAGTTGAATTTTTAATCCAAAAAATACTGCAGTTGACTTTTGAAGATCAAAATATGAATTTTTTTAACAAATAATGTTCTACGAGATAAATTGAATTTTCAATCCAAAAATGTTTTAAACAAAAAGGTTGCATTTGTAATAAAATAATTGAATTCTCTACGAAATAGTTGCATTTTTATTAAAAAAGATTAAATTTCTTTTAAAATGGATGAATTTTTATTTACAAACAAAAAAAAATCAGGAAAATAGTTGAATTTACATGCAAAAAAGATTCAAGATGACTTTGGAAAATCAAAATATGACATTTTTTTAACAAAAAATAAGTTTTCACGAGATGAATTGAATTTTCAATCCAAAAACACGAATTTTTTCAACCAAAAAGTATGATTTGTTAACAAGATTGTTATATTTTCTACCAAACAATTGCATGTTTATCCATAAAAAGGGAAATTCTACTAATATTCGGGGATTATTAAATCAAAAAGACAAATTTTCAACAAAAATATAGAGTCGAATTTTCATCACAAAAGATTTGAATTGACTTTTCACCACACAAATACTGAATTTTAAACAAATATTAAATTTTCTAGGAAATAGTTGAATTTTCAACAAAACAGTTCCATTTTTATCCACGAAGGATGCAATATTTCTACTAAAAAATGTGAACTTTTAAATCAAAAAGACAAATTTTCGGAAAAAATAGTTTTCATCCAACAAAAGTTTCAGTTGACTTTATTACCAACAAAATATCAATTTCAAGCAAAAGGTTAATGTTATACGAGAAGAGTTTAAATTTTAACCTAAAAAGAAGAAATTTTAAACAAAACAGTTGAATTTGCAACCAAAAAGGATATTTAAAAAAAATGGTCCCTTGGCTGAGGAGTCTCCGTCATCTTGGATTGAGAAATGAGAAACTACATATGATTCTGAAATAAAAGACAATATTTATCTTAATAAATAAAGAAACCATTGCATTTATTATCTAACTATCTTACACTTCGCTTTCACCTTGTAAATATTTTACAATTTCTTTGTAATTTTTCCTCTATTCCCATGTCCAAATATCCAATTAATATCCCCTAAAATTGGAATAGAATATTTAAAAAGACGATAGAAAAACAACTATGCTCAAAATTCAAAACCAATTTTTATCAATAATTAGATTCCACGTCTTATCATAAAATTTAAAAAAATAATAATAATAACATCGTGGGTCAACAAGATCAGAAAATATTTTCTTCAGGAAGAGTATAATATAATACGCGTAACTTAAGTTTATAACTTAAGTAAATAATTATTTACTCCAACAGATAAATAGAATACACATTTACAACTTAGAGTAAAATTTAATTAACGATAATAGCACGAAGGAATGATAATCTTCTTACCAAAAATCACAAGAGGAATCAATTCCCTTCAATATTCTCTCTTTTATTTTACACGTGCAATTTTATTTAGAATTAATCAGAGAATTAATTCCAAATGCAAATTCTTGGTGATTCGTTTTTTCAATTAAACGAACCATCTTAATCAATAGTTTTGGCATTTTTCTTTCCTTTTTATACTTTTTCATAAGGAATAAAATCAAAGAAATGCTACTAAATGAATTCAATTGCGAATCGTCAGTCTTGAGTTTCCCCTTTTCTTTCTTTCTTTTTCCTGTTTTTTTTTTTTTTGAATCAGCAAACTCTTAAATGCCAATGATTCGGAATAACGTTTGTACAACAACAAAAAACGCATTTCTGAGAAGAGAAGAAAACGAAAATTTCGTTAATTTACCAAAACCCATCACAGATACTCAGAAACTTCAATCTTGTACGAGAAGACAAAAATAAGACTCCCACAAAATAGAGAAATCTTCGCTGAAACTTTGTACAAATTTCTTACATCATTTCTACTGGATAGAAAGTACACTTTTCAAATCCGAGACAACAACAAATTTCCGAAATTAACTCGAGACCTTTAGCTTCAGTTTTGTTTTTGTTTTTTTGTTTTTTTTTTCAATAAAATTGTTGTTTGCATCTCCAGTTTATTAAGACTTATAAGGGCTTGGCCGATGCGTCTCGGAGCCATTGATGGAAATCATTTTCGGAAGCTAAACTCTCAATTGCACTGTCTTGTTGGGAAATTGTCTCGGCGCTTTTCGTCACGTTCACTTTGTTAGATTTAGCCTCGGTCCGCTTTAGGCTTGAGTCGACAAACTCATGAGCTGATGCTGGTTGGGGAACTGGACGCTGACAATGCAGCATTAATTCCGGACCGCCGCCATAAGTGCCAAGAAAGAACTGCCAGAGTTCTTCTGGAATTTGTCCGTAATCGGAACCTGGTTAATGAAAAAAAAAAAGAGTTGGTACCAATGGAAAAATGTCACATCGATGTCTTAGGTCCCATTTTCCAGGTCAAGAATTACAACAATTTCCAGGTCTACTTTTTTTTACATCAAATAATGAAATAAACATTTGTCATAAATATAAAAAAATCAGCCATTTCATTTTTTATTGGCCAAACATTTCTAGAGAAGGCCGAATCGTAAATAAACAAATTCTTAATTTTTTGCGAACATGAGTCGTCTCTGTGAAATCTTTAGGAATATTTTTAAATCTTTGTAATGTCTTTGAAATAATTTTACTCTTTGTGAAGTATTACAAACCTTAGTGAAAGCTTGAAATTTCGGTGAAATCTTTAAAAAATCTTTGGCATTTTTCAAAGCTTTTGTAAAATCGTTTAAATTCTTGATATCTTTGAAATCTTTGTGAACTCTTTCTTTAATTTTTGTTTACGAAATCTTTTGTGTTTGTTAAAAATCATTGAAGTCTTTTTAAATACCTTTTGAAATTGCTTAAAAACTTTAAAATGCTTTGAAATTCTTTAAATCTTTTGAAATCCTTATGAATTCTTTGAAGGAATTGTGAAATCGTCTTTAAGTCTTTTGTATTCGTTCGAAATCACTGGAATATTTGAAATCTTTGTTAAATCTTTTGAAATCTTATAAAAAATTTTGATATCGTTTAAAATATTTGACATGTATTTAAATCTTTGAAATCTGTTGTACTGTACCCTTGTTGAAATCTTTTAAATGCTTGAAAGCTTTGAAATCTACGAAAACTTGTGCAATTTTTTAAAATCTTTATAAAATCTTTGAAATGTTTCTTTAATCTTTGTTCGTGAAATCTTTTCTGTTTGTTTGAAATTATTAATATCTTTTCAAATCTTCTCAAATTTGTTGAAACCTTTGAAATCATCAAAAAGCTTTTAAATGTTTTGAAATCTTTGAAATCCGGTGTACCCTTGTTGGAATCTTGGAAATTCTTAAATTGTTTTAAAATCCTTCAGAATTCTTTAAAATATTTGAGAAATTTTTCGGAAATCATTTCAAACATTTTTAAATCGTTTAAAATCTTTGAAACTGTTTGAAATTCTGGAAATCTGGTGTACTGTACCCTTGTTGAAATCTTAGAAATTCCCGTATTATTTTGAAATCTTTATAAATGTTTTATGAAATCTTTGAAACTTTTGTGAAATCTTTTGACATCTCCTAAAAAATTTTGAAGTTATTTAAAATCTTTGAAATGTTTTGAAATCTTTAAAATCCTTTGAAAGTTTTTAAATCGTTGTGCAATGTTCGAAATCTTAGCGAAATGTTTGAAATATTTGAAACCGTTGTGAAATCTTTGTACATTCGTTGGAATGATTTAAATTATTACAAATCTTAGTGAAATCTTTTGATATATCCTAAAAAATGTTGAAATTGTTTAAAATCGATTAAATGTTTTGAAATCTTTGAAATGTGGTTTAATATACCCTTTTTAAAATCTTTAAACTCTTTTGTAAGTTTTAAAATCTTTGTGAAATGTTCGAAATCTTTCGAGAATTTTTTGTGAATCATTGTGAAATATTTTCAAATGTTTATCAAATCTTTCTCGAATCTTTGTTTAGAAAATCTTTTGTATTCGTTGAAGTCATTGAATTATTTGAAATATTTTGAAATCTTCTAAAATGATTTAAAACCTCTTAAAATCGTTTCAACTTTCTGAAACCTTTGAAATCTGGTGTACTGTACCCTTTTTCAAAATTTTGAAATCCTTTAAATCTTTAAAGTTTTAAACTGTATGTGAAATTGCTGTGAAATCTTGATTAAAATTTGGTGTGCGCGCCTTTTTTAAATCTTTAATATCCGTGAAATCTTTATGAAATGTTAAAGAGATTTAACATATTTTGAAATGTTTGAAATATTTTGAGATCTTTAGAAATATTTTGTAACTTTTTGAAATCTGTTGTACACTCAAAAACCGACTGGTCACCCCCTCAAAAAATCCGTTGTATGCTTATTCTAATTCTGAAACTGAATTAACATCGAAATTTTAAACTAATAATTTTTATAATTGCTAAGTTGAAGGCCTGAACAAAAAGTGCCTTGAAATATCTTTATTTATTCTGCAATAAAAAAAGTGAAATTTGATCTTGACGAACAAAAAAATTTTCAGCAGCAAGATTTTTTCTAAACGAGATGTTTCTTTCATAATAGGCTAAAAGATTGAAATTACTCTTCGCATTTCGATAAAATTGCTGTTTTAAAAAAAAAGAATAATTAAAATGTAAGGTTTTCATGAAAAAATCAAGATTTCCAGGTTTTCAAGGTCACTAGACACCCTGTGTAGCTTTTAGGGTAACTTTGTTACTATTTTTAAAAGTAACTTGTTAAACAAAAACGAAAAAAATGGATTTTCAACCCACAAGATTAATTTTTACAAAAATGAAAAATTTTCATTAAAATATACAAATTTTTAACTAAGAAAGATAATTTATAAACCAAATATTTAATTTTCAGTTAAAAACATTAATGTTCAACTAAAAAGGTAAATTTTCAACTAAAATCAGGGAATATTCAATTGGAATAGTTACATTTTCAGTTGAAACAAAAAATAATTTTAAAAAATTGTTAAAAAAAATGACGAATCCTCAACCAAAAAAAAAGGGAATTTTTAAAAACGTTATGTCAACTTTCAACTAAGTAGTAGTTGACTTTTCCACCAAAAATATGATTTTTCTATAAAGCAGATTAATTTTCTACCAAAAATACGAATTTTGAACAAAATAAGACACATTTTCAACAAAAGCAAAGATATGAATTTTCAACAAAAATGTTAATTTTCAACAAACATGCTATTTTTAAAATAAAAATGCATTTATAACTATTTAGTGCCACTTTCATCCAGGTATTTGAATTGTCAACTAAAATAGATACATTATCAAACAAAGTGATGAATTTTCAACTAAAGAGATTAATATTCTACAGAGATTAATTTCTACAAAAAGTACGATTTCTCAACAACATAGTTACATTTTTAACCAAATGGATGAATTTTCGATTAAAATAATTGAATTTTTAGTTTAAAAAAACGTAATTTTGATCCAAAAAACAATATGATCTAACAATATAATTATATTTTCAACAAAATCAACAAGATGAACTTTCATCTAAAATGATCGAATATTCCATTCGAATAAGTTACATTTTCAGTTGAATCAAAAAATAATTTTAAAAAGTGACGAATCCTCAACCAAAAAAGTGAATTTTTAACAATATATTTGAACTTTAAACCAAGTAATAGTTGGCTCTTCAGTCAAAAACATGATTTTTCTACAAAGAAGATTAATTTCTACCAAAAATACGATTTTTCAATAAAATAGTTACATTTTTAATAAAAGCAAAGAGATAAATTTTCTACAAAAATGTTTGTTTTTGACCAAATGTTTCAATTTTCCATCAAATAGATGAATTTTCAACTTTGACGAATCCTAAAAAACAAAAAGAATTGATAACATTGTAGTTCAACTTTTAACCAAGTAGTTGAATTTCCAACCAAAAAGATGAGCATTCTACGAAGAAGATTAATTTTCAACCAAAAAAAAAACCGTTTTTTAACAAAATTTGCAAATGAAAAATATTAAACTTCAACAAAAAATAGTCGAATTTTCAACGAGAAAAGCTGATATTTTAACAAGAATATTAATTCTTAAAAAATATATATAATAGTTGATATTTCATTTAAAAAAATAAATCGCAAAGAAAAAATTACATTAAAAAAAGAGATTTAAATTTTCAACAAAACATATGGGTTAATTTTCAATCGAACACTGGAATTTTCTGTCAGCAAAAATGAATTTTCAACAAAAACTTGAACTCTTAAAGAAAAATATAAGTTGACGTTCCATGCCAAAAATTGAAATTTAAACAAAATTTTGAATTGCCAATAAAAATAGTGAAACGAGAAATAATGGGGTTTTCAGCAAAAAGATGAATTCTTAATGAAAAATATAATAGTTTATATTTCATAGAAGCTCGTTACACTTTCAATATATTGACAGCAAACAAGTATTGGATTTAATTAATGACACTAAATTGTTTTTAAAGTTTTAAAAATCGGCTATAAATAAGAAACTTAAAAATATTTTCAATTTTAGCTTCCTCATTATCGACCATGATAAAATTAAAAATCTATTGTTCAAAAAGAAGTGTGTTTTTCAACTTTGATAAAAAAAATCAAAATCAAATGAAAACCAAGAACAAGTTAAAAACCCTATTTTTTAAAGGGGATTCAAATTTCAGAGCGATGACCAAATTTCAAGGATTTTCCCAGGGTTTTCCAAGTCAACATTTATTTTATCTATTTTATTTATTCTATTTATTTTATTTATTTTATTTATTTTGTATATTTTGTATATTTTATTTATTTCTATTTATTTTATTTTTTTTATTTTATTTATTTTATTTATTTTATTTATTTTATTTATTATATTTATTATTAAAATTGTTAAAATTATTAAAATATAGTTACCAAGCTTCAAAACGACCTGTCCATTCTTGTTGACGGCAATCGAACTGTTGTCGATCGGTCCTGGAGACTGTATTTCCTTTCCCCTCACAAAACTCTGCCATTGTCTTAACCAGGCCATAGAAAGGGCATAAATGGCAGTTGGATTATCGGAATTATGATTTAACCTGTGAAACATCTCCATCTCGTAGAGCCGTCTTTTTTGCAAGGACTCGTACTTTTCTTCGCAAATCGGACATTCATAAAGATGCGTGCATGCTGGACCTCCGCCAAACCTATTCATAAAAGAACATTGTTTTGGCAGCAGTACCGTTTGTTATTATTAAGATATTTACAATAGACACAATATATTTCGGCAAGCGAACAACAATATATAGATATTTAGAACAATAGTTTGCTGACTTTTTTTTTATTACGCATTAAAAAATATTTTTCATATTAAATTTTGAAGATCAATCATGACTCACGTATTCAATTCTAGAATTTCAACCAAAAATCTTGCAACTTCAACCAAATAGCTGAATTTTTAACAATCTTGTTAAATTTTCAACCCAAAAGATGAATTTTAACAGAAGAGTTGATTTTCCAAACCAAGAAAGTTTTTTTCAGTCAATTTTTTTAACCAAACAGTTGTATTCTTAGCCAAAAATATGGATTTTTACCGGAAGAAATGAATTTTCAAACCAAAAAGAACACTTTTGAGCAAACCAAACAGCTGGAGTTTCTACCAAAATAGTTAAATTTTTTAACAAAACATATATGAATTTTCTACCATTTTCCAATCAAAAAGACGAACTTTAACCAGAAGAAATAAATTTCCAATAAAAAAGTTTATTTTTAACCCAATAGTTGAATTTTTCACCAAATTATTTTAATTTTCTATCCAAGAAGAAAAACGAATTTGAAACAAAATACTTGAACTTTCAATCAAAGAAATAAATGTTCAACTAATATGATGAATCTTCAATCAAAACACTGAATTATTAACAAAGTAGTTCAATTCTCAACCAAACAGTTTAAATTTCAATCAGAATAGACAAATTTTCAACAAAAAAAAAGCTGAAGAACCCTTTCAGAAATTTTTTTACCAAAAAATATGAATCTTCAACAAAAATTTTCGTTATACTTTAACGAAATAGTTGAACTTTCAACCAAACTAGTTCAATTTTCAAACAAAATAGATGAACTCTCAAAGAAAAATATACAATGTATTTGATATTATTTCAGCAAGAATACATTTTTATTAAAAATCGCAGTTGAAATCAATCCAAAAATCATCAAACAATTCAGATTAAATTTCTACCAAAATAGCTGAGTTTTCAGTGATAAAAAAATCAGATTTTTTCACCAAAAGAGATAAATATTGAAACAAAAAAGCAGAATTTTTAACAAAGAAAGAATAAATTTATACTGAATTGTTCAATTTTAACTCAAAATGACGAATTTATGATAAATAGTTGCATTTTCGAAATGAAAATATGAAACGTCAATGCAAAAGTTATTTTTCTATCAAACTGTTGAACTTGATAGGAAAATAGTGGAATTTTTAACACAAGACATGAATCTTCAACCAAACAACTGGATTATAAACAAAGTAGATAAACTTTCTACCAAATAGTTCCAATTTCAACCAGAAATTTCAACAAAAATTTATTTTGAAATCAAACCCAGTTGAATTTAATCAAAAAATTCTCAGACAATTCAAATTAATTTTCTACCAAAAAAGATGAATTTGCAGTAAGAAAAAAAATGAGATTTTTTTACCAAGAAAGAAAAAAATCATACTGAAATGTTCAATTTTTAAGTCAAAAAGACAAATCTTCTAAAAAACAGTTGCATTTAGAAACCGAAACCATGAATTATCGTCAAAAAATTACCTTTTTATCAAATTTTTGAACTGTCTACCAAAATAGTGGAATTTTTCGCAAAATGCATGAATTTGCAATTAAAATATATGAATTCTCCACGGAAAATAGAGTATTTGATATTATTTGAATAATTAAAGTATTTTATTTAGAATTAAACCCAGTGGCATTCAACAACAATTTTCATTATTTTTCAACGAACTAGTTGAATTTTCTACTAAAATAGTTTAATTTTCAACCAAAATAGATGAATTTTCAACAAAATATATAATATGTATTTGATATTATTTCAACAATAACAAAAAAGATTTAAATTTGAGATCAAATACAGTTGAAATCAACTAAAAAATCCTCAAACAATTCAGATCAATTTTCTACCAAAATAGCTGAATTTTCAAAAACAAACAAAAGAGCTTTTTTAGAAAAAAAATATATAAAACGAAATAGCAGAATTTTTAAGCAAGAAAGAAAAAATTCATATTGAATTGTTCAAATTTTAACTCAAAAGACGAATTTTCTACAAAACGGTTGCATTTTCAAACCGAAACTATTAAGTACGAGCAAAAAATTACTCTTTTATCAAATTTTTGAACTTTATAACAAAACAGTAGAATTTTTAACAAAATACATGAATTTGCAATTAAAATATATGAGTTATCAACGAAAAATATAATAATTCATCTTATTTGAACTATAAAGGAATTTTATGCGATATTAAACCCAGTTGTATTCAACAACAATTTTAGTTATTTTTCAACGAATTAGTTGAACTTTCTACTAAAACAGTTTAATTTCCAACCAAAATAGATGAATTCTCAACGAAAAATATAATATGCATTTGATATTATTTAAAAAAAATTAATTTGACATCAAACACGGTTGAATTCAACCCAAAAATCCTCAACCAATTCAGATTAATTTTATACCAAAATAGTTGAATTTTTAACAACAAACAAAAGACATTTTTTCACCAAGAGATAAATATTGAAACGAAATAGCAGAATTTTTAACCAAGAAAGAATAAATTCATACTGAATTGTTCAAATTTGAACGCAAAAAGACGAATCTTCTACAAAACAGTTTCATTTACAAACCAAAACTATGAATTATCATAAAAAAATTACTTTTTTATCAAATTGTTGAACTTTCTACCAAAAGAGTGGAATTTTTAACAAAATACATGAATTTGCAATTAAAATAGACAAATTTTCAACTGAAAATATGGTATTTGATATTATTTGAACCGTAAAAGTATGTTATTTAATATTAAACCCAGTTGAATTCAACAAAAATTTTCCTTAATTTTCAACAAACTAGTAGAACTTTCTACCAAATTAGTTTAATTTTCAACTAAAATAATTGAATTCTCAACGAAAAATATAATATAATTTTCTACCAAAATAGCTAAATTTTCAACAACAAACAAATGAGATTTTTTCACCAAGAAATGCATTTTGAAACGAAATAGCAGAATTTTTAACCAAGAAAGATTAAATTTATACTGAATTGTTCAATTTTTAACTTAAAAAGACGAATTTTTTACCAAAATAGTGAAATTTTTAATAAGATTCATTCATTTGCAATCAAAATAGATAAATTCTCAATTAAAAATATAATAGTTGATCTTATTTGAACTATAAAGGAATTTTATTTAATATTAAACTCAGTCAAAAACAACAACAATTTTCGTTATTTTTCCACCAACTAATTGACATTTCTACCAAAATAGTTTAATTTTCAATAAAAATAGATGAATTCTCAACAAAAAATATAATATTTTATATTATTTCAACAACAAAAAAAACATTTTTATTTTAAATCGCAGTTGAAATGAAACTAAAATTCCTCAACCAATTCAGATTGATTTTCTACCAAAATAGTTGAATTTTCAACAACAAACAAAAGAGATTTTTTCACCAAAAGAGATAAATTTTGAAACGAAATACCAAAATTTTTAACCAAGAAAGAATAAATTTATACTGAATTGTTCAATTTTTAACTCAAAAAGACGAATTTTCTACAAAAAAGTTGCATTTTCAACACGAAACTATGAATTACGAACAAAAAATTAATTTTTTATCAAATTGTTGAACTTTCTAGCAAAAATGTGGAATGTTTAGCAAAATACATTAATTTAAAATCAAAATAGATAAATTCTTAACGGAAAATATGGTATTTGATATTATTTCAACAAAAACACCATTTTTATTTAAAATCGCAGTTTAAATCAAATAAAAAATCCTCAACCAATTCAGATTGATTTTCTACCAAAATAGCTGAATTTTCAAAAATAAACGAAAGATATTTTTTCACTAAAAGAAATAAATTTCCAAACGAAATAGCAGAATTTAGAATCAAGAAATAAAAAAAAACAATTTATCCTGAATTGTTCAATTTTTAAGTAAAAAAGACGATTTTTCTACCAAAAAAAAAGAACAAATAAATGCATTTACAAACCGAAACTAGGTATTATCATGAAAATAGTTTTGGGTAGTATTGGGACACCTCAACTGAATACAGACCACAATAGGTCTGTGAGGCCTCTATCTGTAAAATTCATATTGACAAAAATCCAACTCACGTGTTGTAAAGAAACTCCCAAACAGCCTGAGGAATTGGAATGCTGATTTTATCAACAAACTGCGCCCGAACAGGATTGACACCACCATGCGGACAGAGAAAGTCGGAATTGTCAATGGGGCCCGGCTCCGAGAAGGTGTTAAACTTATTGATCCACTGCTTTGAGACGAAAAAGTTGAGATCCGAGGGCTCCCTCGCCGAGATCTCCATCAGCTCCACCGTCTTGTCCCGCAACTCTATCATTTCAGGCGAAGACTTCTTGTAAAAAAGGACATAGGCCTCGCAGTTGGTGACAGTCTCCGGCGGGACTTGGGTGACACACTGGTCATCAAATTCGAACCACTGTCGGACGATTGGATTGAGACCGTAGCAGGTGTAGTGTCCACCGCCAGCTGTTCCATGATGACAAATCACCGAGATCAGGTCGTAGGTCGTTACTTTCGAGATGCACTCCTTGTGCAAATAAGGCCTCATGTCGAGACCTTCCAGCGGAAATGATACGAAATTGGTGATCTTCGAGCTGAACATCAACTCGTGTCGAAAACGTTTGAGATGAACGCAGAGAACTTCCGGGAGTTCCAGAACTTTCGAGAACTTGATCCCGTTGCGGAGCTTGTTGCATTTCTCGCAGCTGTACATGTTGTCACCTTTGAGTTCGTCGGCGCTGAAGAAGGCGGAAAGACAGTCATGGAGACTGACAACTGGAGGCCAAATCCAGGAACGAAACCATTGATAAACAAGGGCGAACCAACTGGATTGATGGGTCACGTAGACTACGTCCGAGCAAGGTCCGGCTTTTTGTGGCGTTAGAGAACCTTGGTGAAGCATGTCGATGTGATCTCTGCTTGGAATTGGGAGCGAGAGATCCTGGAATTTAAAAATATTCAGGGTGTCTTCTCAAATCCTGGTAGAAAATTCCCTGACAATTTCAGGCAGTTTCGCGAGTTTATAATACAATAGGTTTTTTTTTTCTCAAGTTTTTAAGGATTCAATTAATATGTTTCATTTAGAAAGGATTGACAACTTATATCACCAGATATTCTTAAATATATGGGAACCATAGATTAATTAAATAATTAAGTAATTTAAAGTAGCGAATAGTTAAATTTTGAACTAAAAAAATATCAGGTATCAACCAAAGATGAAATAGTTAAATTGCAGCTAAAACAATTATTTTTTCACAAGAAAAACAAGAAATTATCAAACAAAGTGATGCATTTGTAAACCAAAAAGATTAATTTTTAACAAAAGAGTTTAAATTCCAAGCAAGTAATTTTATATTCACCCAAAAGTATCAAATAATAAATAAAATGATGACGATTTTTTAACACAAAACATGAACTTTCAACGAAATAGTTGAATTTTGAACTAAAAACCAAAACAACTTTTAACCATAAATGGAATAGTTAAAATTGTTAGATAAAAAAATTTAATTTATAACAAAAAAAGAAACGAATTTTCAACAAAATAGTTCAATTTTAAATCAAAGTGATAAATTTTCAACTATAATTATGAATATTTAACTGAAATAGTTGAATTTTTTACCGAAAAGATGAATTTTTAACTAAAATGATGCAATATTCAACTGGATTACTTCAATTTTAATTCAAAAAGATAAATTTACAAATAAAATTATTAATATTTAATTGAAATACATACTTGCACTTTCAACAGAATAGTTGAATTTTGAACTAAAAAAGCAAATTTTGAATTAAATAATTTAATTTTGAATTAAACAAGATCAATTTTCAAACCAAAAATTATGACTTTTTAATTAAAATAATCAATCTTCAAAAGTAATGAATAGTTAAATTTTAAACCAAAAAGACTAATTTTTAACTAAAATTATTAATCTTTCACTGTAATAGTTGAATTTTCAAATAAAAAGTTAAAATTTCAACTAAAACCATAGCATCTTCAATTGGAATAGTTACATTTTCAGTTCAAAGAATAATTTTTTTCAACTACAATAATGAATGTTTAACTAAAAAAGTGGAATTTTCAACCAATAAGATAAAATTTTGAGTAAAATGATCAAGTTTTAGCTGGCATACTTGATTTTTGAACCAAAAAGATCAATTTTGAAACAAGAAGATTAAATTTCTACCAAAAAAGAAGATTTTTTAACAAAATACATGAATTTTCTAAATAATAGTTTAATTTTGTACTAATAAATGCAAATTTTTAACCAAATAGTTAAATTTTTAACTAAAAATATCAATTTTCAACCAAAAGTGGAATAGTTTAATATTTAGTTAAGAAAGAATTAATTTTGAACCAAGTTGATGAACTTTTAATTAAAATTATGAATCTTGTTGAACAGTTGAAATTTGAAACAAAAAGATTTTGAACTAAAAGGATTATCATCCAAGAAGATGCATTTTTAACCAAGAAGATTAATGCCCACCAAAAAATACGAATTTTCAACAATATACATTAGTTTGAAAAAAGATAAATTTTCAACAAAAAAGTGAATAGTAAAATTTTCAGTTAAAAAAAATGATATTCAACCAAAGAGATGAATTTTCAAATAAAATGATATATCCAATTTTTTTCAACTGAAAATGTAACTACATTTTCAGATGAACAAAAAATTTGTAACCAAAAGAAAATTAATTTTTTTAAATAGTGACATTTTCAAACAAAGTGATGAATTTTCAACTAAAATGATGACTGTTTAACTTGAATAGTTAAATTTTAAACCAAATAGACGTTAAAAAAAAGGTTTAACTTGTAAGCCACTAATAAAATTTCCATTCCAAAAAATATGAATTCCGGACCAAAAATATAGTAGTTAATATTTCAATCCAAAAATGTTAAATTTTTAATCAAAAAACTGTTTGATTCAACAAAAAAATACGACATGAATTGAATTTTTAACAATAAAAGATGAATAGTTAAATTTTCAGTTAAAAAAATTAATAAAAAAAAAAAGAATTTTCAACAATGAGATTTCAAAAATTGAACTCTAAAACTAAAAAATTGTTCAATTGAAGCAATAAAAACTGACCTGCAAATTAAAGCACTCAATGTGGAACTCTTAAAGTCTAAAGTTTTAAACTAAAGTTTAAAAGTTTGTTTAATTCAAATATTTTGTATTAAAATCCTCAATAAAACTGCCACATACAATTTTTTTTAACTTTTATAAATTAAAATTTAAATTATATTTATTTGAAATAGTTTAAAACTCTTCAAAATGCTGCAAATTTTTGAAACATCTACATGCTGTTTTACATGTTTTTAAATTTTAAATAATAAAACAAATTTCAGAACTTCTAAACAACTTTTAAATCTATTTGAACTTTTTCAAACATTTTTTTTAATCCTCCCAAATTTAAAAAATGACCATAAAATTTTCCACATTCATTTTTGTCAATTTTATCAATATATCTAAAACTATTTAAATATTCTCTCTTAAAATTAATTTTTCAACAGAAAAAAAAAACATTTTAAATTTTCCTAGGAAATGTTTATTTTTCTGAAGCCTTTACAAGTTCTTAAAAAGCCTCATTTAAATTATTTAAAATTGAAAATTTTGTTAAAACTTCTAAATATCTCTTCAACTTACTGGATTTTTTTTCTATGAATAATAGGTGTCCAATTTTCAATAGTTTGAGTTACAAATTAATTTTTTTTTAAATAGAACAATTAAAATTGTAACATGCAAAGTTTTTTTTTTGTTTAGGTCTGAATATTTAATTTGTAATTACTGATATTAAATGAGCAGTCAGGTATTTCTAAATATTAAGTAATTTTCCCTTTTCTTAATTAAAATATGTCAAATTAAACGATTTAAAAATGGAAACTTTTAGAAATGGAATCTTTTAGAATGAAATAATATTTAAAATTTAATAAAAGCCTTTGATTATAAATATATTATTTTTAAGTTATTTTTAAATTGAAAATAGTTTATAAATTTTCAATGGGATATTTCATTTAAATTTAAATGAAATTAGTTGAGACGAATTTTATAGAAAAATAATAATATTTTTAATAAATAAAATTAATTTAATATTTATTAATTTATATATTAATACATTTATAATAATTTTGTTTACTAATTTTTTGTAACTAATTTTGTTTTGCATTTGTTTAACTAATAAGACTTTCCAATTGGAACAGTTTTAATTTTCAACGTTAAAATCTGAAAATTCTACAATTGTAAACTGATTCAGAATCGTTTTATAAAATCAATGATTATTCACCTTTTCATGATTAAAGTGAAATTCAATTTAAAAAATCATTTATTAATTTCTATTCACAGTTGGTCAACTAAAACTGTTTTTTATCCAAGATCTTGGATTTCAAACGCTTCTATTTTTAATTATTTGAAGCCTACAAAACTGCATTTTAAAATTCTTTAAATTAAAATGTACGCTTAAAAATAAAAAATGGAAATTTCTTAAAGTGAAAGATTTTCAAATCACGCATTCTAAACTATCTTAATTAAAAAAAAAAACAATTAAATTATTTTAAAAAAGATTGAAATCAAAGCGATAGAATGAAAGTTCTCACCTGGAAGGCTTCCACCCTGGTCGAGATCCTATTACACGTGAGACATTCCACACTGCTCAGTAGCTTCCCGTCAAAGGTCTCGCTGATGATGCTCTTTGTTTTCATCTGCTTTTTGGTCGAGTGCTTCGTCGGCGAGTTCTGCGAAGACCTCTGCTGTTGCGGAAATGTTTCGTCAACAGTGCTCTTCTTACTGCTCCTGCTAGTAAACTTATTCCTGAGTTTATCAGACTGCGTGACCCTGGAGTACCTCCTCTTAGTTCCACGCTCACCCTCATCGCTAAGCGAGCTCTGTTCACTTACTCCCGAGTCGCAGGTCTCATACTCCGCATCCGATTGACTCGAGCCCGTCCCCTCAATTCCCTCCTCCTCCTCCTCCAACTCCTCCTCGGAATGTTCACCAAAGTCTTTTAACCGTAGAAGACTCTCCCGGTCGTCCTCGATGTGCTCCTTCAGCTCGTCGTGCAGTTGGTCCATGAAACAGCGGAGGAACTCCTGGGTGTCATGCTGATGGTAGCCTCGAAACATCGGATGAACCTGCAGGAAGAATTTCGAGATATTAATTAGGTGCACTAGGTAAATTAAGTAACATATTGTAGGCCCTCTCTAAGACCCCATCTCCCCATTTAAACAAATCGTAACAAAATTCTTTATCTCGCATCCATCTTACTGATTTTCCTTGATCATTAACCCTCATCACTTACACGGGGTTAAAATGACCCAACATCAACTTCCGACTAAAGTTTGAGTAGGAGCGCGTTTAAATTAGGACCTGTGCTGCCATCTGGTAAGAATTTGAGATCTCTACTATAAGTTCAACATGCTACTACTATCGGCGAGAAAATTCGAGTCCTCTGGTTTTGGCGTTGAATAAGTATGTGAAGAAAAACTGTTAGGTTAATGAAAGAGGAATCATTTTAAAGGTGCAAATGTTGTACGTCAATGAGCCGAAAAGTAATATTTCAAAAAATTATTTGTAGCCTACAGATCTGAAAATACGATGAAAAGTGAGGAAATTTGATAGCTTTTAAAAACAATGAACTTTGAAGTATAGTTTTTTATAGAAAAAATAATAGGAAAAATCTGAAAAAATTTCATGGTGGTACATTACATATTTCTGAACAGATTGCCGTCGAAAAATTTGCAAAATATAAATAATTGTTCGTTTTTTGTGAATAAATATGCGACCGCACTATCTTCAGTTCTAATGAAGATAATGAAAGGATTTAAATTGGAGGTAGTTAGTTGAACTATCTGTAATAATTTACAAATTAAAGGAAGTCTGTGCTTCTTGTTGTCTTCGTACAAATTGCGGTATTTGAAGTCAGTTTTTTATATAGGAAAGCAAGTGCGAGGGCCCAGCGTGGTGCCGCTTTTTCAGGGGATCGGCCTCGGTTTTCCTCAACACAGGGAAAGGGTTCGAAGGCCATAGTGACACTCGGAGTAGGTCGGGCTGAGGATAACCGAGGACAATCCCCTGAAAAAAACGACACCACGCTGGGCTCCCGCACTTGCTTTCCTATATAAAAAACAATTATTTATATTTTGCAAATTTTTCGACGGCAATCTGTTCAGAAATGTGTAATATACCACCATTAATTTTTTCAGATTTTTCCTATTAATGTTTCTATAAAAAACTATGCTTCAAAGTTCACTGTTTTTAAAAGCTATCAAATTTCCTCACTTTTCATCGTATTTTCAGATCTGTAAGTTACAAATAATTTTTTGGAATATTACTTTTCGGCTCATTAACGTAAATTTGCACCTTTAAAATGATACCTCTTTCATTAACCTACCATTTTTTCTTCACATACTTATTCAACGTCAAAGCCAGAGGACTCGAATTTTCTCGCCGATAGCAGAATTCTGAGCTGGTTATATTACTTTGTGAACGGTAACGAGAATGAGAATATAACCGAGAAATACATTCTCTGAAAATTTATGAGAATCTCAGAATTTCTTTTAAATATAGAAAATTGCATTTTTTCGTTAACTTTTCGGTTGAAAATTCAACTTTTTTTTTTTAAGCTTCTATTTTGTATTTTAAAATTTACCTGCTTTAGCAGAAATTAAATATTTTTTTTTGATAAAAATGCAACTGTTTGGTTGGAAATTAAGCTATTATACTATTTTCTTGAAAACTTAACTATTTCGTAGAAAATTTACTTTTTGTTTAAAATTTATATTTCTGTGTTGGAAAATGAACTGAAATATTTTTTGTATGAAGGTTCTACTTGGAAAAAAATGTATTTTTTCTTACAAATTCATCTGTTTTAGTACAAAATTGATCTTTTTTGGATAAAAATCCAACTATTTGGCAGAGAATTTAACTACTTTGTTAAAAACTCATCCTTTTTGGTTGAAAAAATTCGTCTTTTCAGTTGAAAATTCAATTTTTTTCGTAGAAACTTATTTTTTTGTTACAAAAATTCAATTTTTGATGTTACTGAGTTAACTGGAATCTTTTTTGGATAAAAACTCAACTTTTTTGTAATAAAAAATTCTTCTGCTTTAAGATAAATTTCATATTTATTGATAAAAATGCAACTATTTCCTAGAGAATTCAACAATTTTGTTAAAGTCATCCTTTTTGGTTAAAAATTTGCCTTTTTGGATTGAAAATTCAATTTTTTCGTAGAAAATTATTTTTTGTTAAAAAATTCATACTTTGATAGTGAAAACTCGACAAAAATATTTTTCAATAGAAAATTTAAGTATTTTTTGAAAATTTATCTTCTTGATTTAAAACTTCATCTGTTATAGAAGAAATTTCATTTTTTGTATGAAAATGCAACTTTTTGTTTAAAACTCGTTCTTCTTTGCTTGATAATTCAACTAATTTGTTCGAAACATTTAGTTGAATAGCTTTGTTAAGGAATCACTTTTTTTTTGTTAAAGATTTATATTTTAAGTTGAAAAGTTATCTCGTTGGTTGAAAATTTAATTATCTTGTTGAAAATGAATATTTTTTAATCGAAAATTCATCCACTTGGGTCAAAGTTAAACTACATTGTGAAATTTTTTTTATTGAAGGCTTATGCTTGGTTGAAAATTTAAGTGTTTAGTGGAAAATACTTCTTTTTTTTGGTACAGAATTCATTTTTTAACAGAAAACGTAACTTCCATTTTTTTAAGATTATATTTTTTAGTTAAAAATTCACATTATTGTTGTTGTAAATAAACAATTTTTAAGTTTGAAATTTCCTTATTTTTTTATTCAAATTCGTGGAAAATTAATTTTTTGTTGAAGATTCATATTTTTTGTTTGAAAATTGAACTTTTGCAAAGAAAATTTGTTTTCTGGTTTGAAGGTTCAATAATTTAGATAAGCTTATATTTATTTTTTGAGTGAAAAATCTTTATTTTTTTAGAAATGCGTCTTTTTGGTTTTAAATTTTTTTTCTTTTGTTTTATAAATTTCATGATTCTTTTATTAAAATATAAACTATGACACTGTTTCGTTGGCAATTTGTCTTTTTAGGTTGAATATTCAACTATTATGTTAAAAATTCAATTATTTGGTTGAAAATTGTAGTAGTTTGTTGAAGAGTTATTTTTTAAACATATACAAATCAGTAGCTCCTTAATTATTTAACTCTGTTAGAGTGAAACTCTAAACTCAAAATTCAATTGCCTCACATTACTTAATAAATACCACGAAGTAGGATAAAAAGACCCCATTCCCGAAAAACTTAATCGCGTGACATTTTTAAAATTCTCTGATTTTTCTTTGACTAATTTTTCATTTTATATCATTAATATTCAAATTCCAGCATTTTTGTTTTCTAAATTTTTTAACATAGAATATTTTATAAGCGGAATAGCACAGTATTTCATATACAAATTAAAAAATTTTAAATGTATTAAATTATTTCAAACAAAAAAAAATGTTTTTTTTACTTTAAATTTTTAAAAGATGGCTCTTTAACAAAATATTGGAATTTTTAACATAAATTAAATATTCAACCTAAGAAGACGAATTGCCAACAAAAAATTGTTACAGTTTATATTTTAATCAAAAAAAGAATGAAATTTATACAACAAAAGAAAGGAATTTTAAAACCAAAAAGACGAATTTCCAACAAATAAAAATTTTTCACTCAAAAAATAAACAAAATTTTATCTAAATTATTGAACCTTCAAATCAGCCGACAAATTTTCTTTACAAAAATCGAATTTGCAAACAAAAAATATGACTGTTCAATAAAAAATTAATTTTCCACGAAACTGATGCATTCTTACGCAAAAAATGGAAATTTCATGCTACAAAATTATTGATTGATTTATTGTCTCCATTGTATACTTTTACAAGCTTTTACAATTTTTCTGTGTCCACCTCAGTGACAATACCCAACAATTTACATGAATTCCCCTTTCAATTTTACATGGAAACTATTAACACTTAAATTCTAACTGAATGCATTAGGCGAATACATTGCAGTTAATTCATTCCTTTACATATTTATATCCTTGATTCTACATACTATATCACAAATTGTCCATCTTCCAAACTCATTCTTCCTCTCATTCACTCTGTCGCGCTCTCTCTGACCTCCCCCTCTGATACTCCTCTTGCTTTCTTTTCGAACTCTCTGGCAAATCGGCAGAGGACAGGTTTTTGGTTTTCCCCTAAATGTTTCGATGACCAATTCTTTTAACTCCCGATCTCTCTTTCCGTCCTTCCATTTATCAACACCGACAATCCATTTTTTATCAATTTTTTCTATCTAGCCCTTGACAAACCCATATGTGCGTCAGGTTCTCTTCTACTTCTCCACAAATTCTACACGTAGTATCCTTGTATCCCTTATTCCCTGCCTTTCCTACCGTCCCACATCTTAACCTTGCCCACTGCTCCTTTTCCTCTGGACTTGTCATCCCAATAATTTTCTCTCCCCAAGCTGGTCTTCCATTTTCTGTATCCACTATAGTAATTGGAACTATCTATTTTCATCCAGTCCAACTGTATTTCCTACTCTATTCTTCTTTCTACTCCCTTAATCATATTATCGTTAATCTCATTTACACGACTCCCTTCGAATACCCAATCCAGCGTCTCTCCATGCCCTACAATTCTGCATGCTTTCTGTAACCCTTTACCCCATGCCGACAGATTCCCATTCTTGATTCCCCTCATTTCTTCTTTAGACATATTTATGGCCATCTCTCCCCTCTCATTCCCAAAATTTCTACCATATATTTCGAAGCCCTCATTCTTGCTTCTATCTATAGACTTAACCTGCCTGACTCCATTCTCCAAATGTACCCAGGAGTTGTCCTACCTATTCCCATTGCCATCTTCACTAACCTTCCCTGCATTTTCTCCAATTCTTCCCTTCTTTCCCACCCCCAAATTTCTACTCCGTATAGCCCCCCCCCCCGCCTTAGCCAGTGTATCCAGTATATACAATCTTTTCCCCAGACTATCGAGACCCGCCCTTTTCATCATCTCCCAAGCTGCGTTCGTGGCTGTTTGCGCTTTTCCAGCCATTTTTCTTATATGAGTTTTATAAGCCCCTCCATTTGAAAACCAGAATCCCAAATATTTGAAGTTATCGACCACTTCTACTTCTTTTCGCTTAATTGTCCAATGTTCTCCCTTTTTTTCCTTCCCCCCTTCCTAAAAATCATTATTTTAGTCTTCTTTACATTTATCTCTAGCTTATTTCTTTTTACATATTTTTCCAAGCTTCTAATCATTTCTGCTAAACCTTCTGCTGTGTCTGCTACTAATGCCGAATCATCCGCAAATTTTAACCCGAAAATTTTCTCATTTCCCATTACCATCCCTCCTATATTTCTGCTTTCCCAATCCTCTTCGATGTCATTCACAAAAATGTTGAATAGGGTTGGACTGAGAGGACACCCTTGTCTAACCCCTCTTGTTGTAGAGAAATTCTCTGTTATTCCCTGACCAGTTATTACCTCATTAACCGTTTTCGCGTATATCTCCTCTAACATTCGTAACATTCGACCTCTAATCCCAATTTTCTTCAGTTTTCCGATGAGAATATTTCTATCTACTGTATCGAAAGCTTTCTGAAAGTCAACGAAAATTCCATACAGCTTTCCTCCTTCTCTCTTAAATTTATTATTGATTATAGAATTTAGCACAAATACGTGATCTCTCGTTGACCTTCCTTCCCTGAATCCCGCTTGGCTTTCTCTTATTAATCCCTTCTTTTCCAGCCAAGCCCTCAATCTTCTGGCCATGGTGGTCGTTAATATTTTATATCCTATATCTAATAGAGAAACTCCTCTGTAATTTCCTGTATCCTCTTCTTCCCCTCCCTTATGTATGTGATATACTCTAGCTTTTCCCCACCTATTTCCAACTTTTCCTTTCTTCCAAAACCCATTCAGTATTTCGTGCATCTCTATTAACCAAACTGCCGGTAATCCTTTTATAAACTCTGCCGTCAATCCGTCTTCCCCTGCTGCTTTCCCCTTTTCAAATTTTTTATTACTTTCGCTAATTCCTCCATGGAGATATCCTCGTTTAACTCCTCATCATCCTTATCCAACTTCATTCTTTCTCCCTCCTGCGTTCTTTTTGGCTCCCCTCCCCCTTCCACTTGCGGTTTATCCTTCCCCTCTTCAATCTCTTCCTCGCTCCCTCCTAGTAGTTGCTGAAAATGTTTTTTCCATTTCTTCTTCCCATTTTCCCTCCCTTTCTCTTCCCTCTCCTTCTCGGTCTAAACTCACCTATTGCTTCCAGAACTGCCCCATATTCCTACTGTCTCTAATTTTTGCCCATTTATTTTCCTTTTCTTCTTTTCTTGGCAATAAGCTTCTTTAGGTTCTTACGTTCTTTCCGCCATTCTGCTCTTTCTTTAGGCCCTTTCCACTTTATAAATTTCTTAAAAATCCCCCAAACCCGTTTCTTTAACTGCCCTATCTCATCTTCGGCCCTATTCCCTTCCTTTTTCCCCCTACCTGAATTATTGTTCCCAACTCTGTATTTTTTCGTCATTCCCACCATCTCAGATGCTTTCTTAATGTTTACCTTGAACCTATCCCATACCTCCCCCTCTAGCTCTTTTCTCTCTTCCCATAAACTTATCATTTGTTCTTTAAACTCTTCCGCCCTTTCGTTCTCCCATATTAATTTTTCAACAAATTCCGTGTTCTCACTCCTTTTGTTTTTCCCTTTCCCCTCTCCCCTGTAAGGTTCCCTTAAATCCCAACTCATTTTAAACGTTACTGATAGATGGTCGGACTCCGTACGTACTATTATCTCCATTTCTTTGACACTATCTCTTCATTCGGCTTCCGCTTCTATTATATATTCTATTACCGAACCTCCGTCCTCTCCAAAGTGCGTCCATTCCCCTTTTTCATTCCCCCTTACTCTCCCATTTAGTACTCTTAATCCTAGCTCTTCACAGAACTGCAAAAGCTTTTTACCCTCACTATTTACCGTACTATCCTCGGACCTCCTCTCTTTACAGTAACTTCTCGCCTGTTCGTTTACATCAAATTCTTCTACTCCTTGTTCAGATCCTATTTTTTCGTTCCCATCCCCTATTATAATTACCCGCTCCCCTTTAGCTTGCAAGTCCCCTACTACTTTTTTAATTCATTACAATTTTTTTCACAGCCCTCGTTGTTGTATAATGTTACAATATTATTTCTTATCCCTTTACCCCCGAAAAATGGTCCACTTATATTCAAGCCATATGCCCATTCGTTTATTTAAATTTTCTCACTCATACTCTTTCTTATGCCTACTAATTGGCCCCCCTTCGCCCTACCTTTCTTTTTTATTCTTACCGCCTCCTTAGTCTTCCACACGTAGTCTCTGTCCAGTCCTTCAATGAAGTCTTTTTCTTTGCCTGCCTCTATCCATGTCTCCAAAATTATTATTATGTCGAATTTCTCCAAAAAATCCCAAACACCTTTCACCTTCCTTCCTCCTGCAATGTTCCACATAACTCCTCTAATGGCTCCTTCGTCGTCCTCGAAAAAACCAAGTTTCTATCTCCTTCTTTTCTTCATTCCACACAAATTCGGTATTTTCTATTCTCCATCGCATGTATCTTGTACTAGCTTCTAGCCCCCTATCCCTGGCCTCTCTAATCTGACTTTCGATCCAATCCTGAATCTGCTTTTCCATTTCTGTAAAATCATCTTCCACTTTGATCCTGGTTCCCCTCAATTTAGGCTTATTAGCCATAAGGTTCCTCTTGTTGTACCACGTCTTAAGTTTTATTAAAGTTCCTCCTGCAATGCCCTTCATTTTCTGTATCAGCATTCTTACTCCTGTGACATCTTCGATGGTGCTGCTGATCTCCTTGTCCAGGAGTTTTCCTCGAGACCTGAAGCCTCTCACTATGACCCAGTTCTTCCTTTACCCAACTCAGCTCCCCATCTCGAAGAAAATCGGGCTTTTGTTTATCCCCGACCTCATCAGTCTTTCTTCTATTTGAAATTACCCCACTCTGCTCTCCCTCATTATTTCCCTTCTCTTGCCCCCCTTGAGCGGATATATCTCTTGTTTCCCTCTGACTCACACTTTTTCCTTCACTATTGTCCTCACTACTTTTTCTTTCATCACTTCCCACTGACTTCTCGACGCACTCTCCACTTTCCTTATTAGTCTTTCTGAAACATCTGCCAATTCCCTCCATCCCTGTTCTACGATTTGAATTTCTTGTTCCGCCTGTATTAGTTCTAGATCCACTCTTCTCTTGTCCTCCAAATTCTTAAGTCTTTTCTTTAAATCCTCCAGTTCCGGTTTGATCTTTTTTCCCACCACCTCGCCATTTTCCTTTCTATCATGGTTTCTAAATACGACTCCTCAGCTTCACCTAATTTTTCTTCAGTTCTCTTTTTCTCACCGTTCTCTTTCGCTATTTCTTCTCCCCCCGTATCATTGAATCCACCGCCCTCCTTGTTTTGCGTTTTTCTCACTTCCGTCGGTTTACCCATCTTTTTTGGTACTTGCACTAACTTTTCGCTTGTATGCTTTTCCGAATCCCCGTCACTCCCCTTTTCACCGTTTTTTTTTGTTGGCATTCTGCTTTCTTTCCGCTACTGGTGAGCGAACTAACACCTCTCTTTTTTTGAAAGGGTCCTGCTCGTTTGGATATTCCCCTGTCGTTGGTTCTGGCCCCTTTTGCTTTTCTAGGAACTCCTCCATCATATTTGCACTTTTCATGGTCCCCATCTTAATTGCCAAGTCTTTTTTCGGTCGCCCCCTTGACTTCTTTTTATCCCCTAAATGCGCTTTTTTTTCCTCTTGATCGGGTCCTGCATTTTCATTTTCCTGTTCCCACAGCCCTACATTGCCGTTGTTCTTGTTGGCTGCTATTACTTCTGATGTAACATTTTTCGATTCTGCCATATTCGATTCAAAAATTTCCTGCGGGACAACTTCCATTTTGTGTTACGCGGACTGCACTCTGCTGTCCCCTGCTGCCCCCACCCCCCGGCACTTGCTATTTGTCTAAGACAATTTGCTTCCTAACCTCTACAACACACTGGATGCCCGAATACTTCCGAAGACTTTCCAAGCTTTTCACTGCGTTCCCATTTGAGATAACACTCACGAGTACACTTTCCCTCACTGCCTACCAGTAATTTCGGTAACTGGTCCTGCCCGATCCCAAATTACTATTTTTTGCTTAAATTTCACTCCGCTTGTCCCGACACGTGCTCTCCGATACCCCACGCAGTGCTCACTACAAAATCTTTTTTTCCCAAAGAAAGCGAGTTTTTAACTACAAAATATCAATCTTAAAAAAGTGAAAAAGTTACTTTCTTGATAAAAAATGAATTCTAAATCAAAAAGACAGACATACATACAGACACATTCGTAAAAACCTGTTTTCCGGATTCAGGGGGTCTCAAAACGTGGACATTTGACAAAAACTGGGGGGGGGGGGGTCCAATTTTACACAAATATAATACATTCTCTGATGAGAATGTAAAAAGACAAACTTTAAAAAAAAGAGTTGAATTTTCAACCGAAAAGTTAAAGAAAAAATGCAATTTTCTATTAATTAAAGTAAATCATGGCATTCTCAGAGAATTTATTTTTCGGTTATATACTCGGTAATATTCTCATTCTCGTTACCCAAGTGCCTCTGCTGCTTTTGCAGTTGAATGAACCAATTGTTAATCATATTTTGGGGCCATTCTAACCCCATATAAGTTTAGTGCTCGAGATCCATAAAAATCAAAGATTTTAGTTTCGTGTTTTTTTTTGTACTCAATCATGGTAAGTGTAACTAAACCGAAACAGTTGTATATGAATAAAAATAGATTTTTTGTATACGCCTCCAAATAATTTTAATTTAAAAAAAAAACAGAATTTAATTTCTATATATTAAATAGCGTCTGTGAATTTTTTTCAAGTTGAAACCATGCATACAATCAGTATGACAATGTTTTAAAGTCAGTTGGGGTCAATTTGACCCCATATTAGTAATATGTCATTTTTCAGAGGTATAAGTAATGAGGGTTAATATTTATGTACCAGCATTTTCATTTTATAATAATTTCATCATAGAGTATTTTATGAACGGAATAAAACAGTATTTCAGATAAAAATTTTCAAATTTACTGATTTATTTTAAACAAAAAATAAATTATTTTCTACTATAAATTATGGCTTTTCAAGAAAATACTTACATTTTTAACATAATAGTTGAATTTTCAACCTAAAAAAATTAATTACCAACAAGAAAGTGTCATAATGTATATTTCAATCAAGATTTTTCGCTCAAAAAACAAAAGTTTATCTCAATTTTTGAACCGTCAAGCCAAAAAATTAAATTTCTCTACAAAAATTATGACTTTAGCAAAAATTTATTTTTTACGACACTGCTCACTACGAATATAAATCATTAAACAAATTTTTTCTAAACAAATTAATTCGACAAAATCTTTCAAACAAAATAGTTCCATATTCAAACAAAGAAGAAGTATTTTTAACCAAAAAATGGTATTTTCATTAAAAAAAAAAATAAATTCGGCTAAAACAGATGAATTTTTAAACCAAAAAGATAAATCTTAAATATTTCAGTTGCCTTTTCATGATGAAAAATATGAATTTTTAAACAAGAAAAAAGTGTCTACGAAAAAAAAATTTCAAACCAAAAAGACGAATTTTTCAACCAAAAAGGATGACTTTTGAAAAAAATTGATGAATTCTCTACCAAATTTTTTTAACCAAACAATAAGTTTCTACGAGACAAATTGAATTTTCAATCCAAAAACACGATTTCTTTTTAACCAAAAAGGATGTATTTTTATTAAAATAGTTTAATTCTTTACGAATGAGTTGCATTTTCATACAACAAAGATGAAATCTGTACTAAAACAGAGGAATTTGTAATAAATAACGACAGATTTTTTTTATCCAAAAAAGATTTCAGTTCATTTTTTAACAAAAAAATATACATTTTAAACAAAAAGTCAATGTTCTACGAAATACTTCGATTTTCAACTAAACAACAGAATTGGCAACCAAAAAGTATGACTTCAACAAAATTGTTGAATTTTCAACTAAACAGCTGGATTTTTATTAAAAAAAATGAAATTTCTTCTCAAACAATTAAATTTAAAAAAAAGACGTCAAAAAAATAGTTAATTTTGCATCCAAAGAAGAATCTAGTTGACTTTCGAACATCAAAATAACAATTGTAAAAACATAATTAATAAAAAAATTAGGTAAAATTAATGTAAGCACTGTATTACATTCAATTTAAACCGCTTAAAATTCCCAACTTTTCATGTAAAAATGTGGATTTTCAAAAAGATAGATGAATTTTGAACTAAAATTGTTTACTAACAAAAGTGGAATAGTTAATTTTTTAATTAAAAAATTAATTTTCCACAACAAAACAACAGATTCATTTAAAATAAAAATTAATGTAACATTCAAATAAGTTGTTTTTTAAAAACAATTTTACAACATAATACATGAATTTTCAGCAAAATATTTTAATTATCAACTACAAAAACTTGGTTTTTAAATAAAATAGTTGATTTTTAAACTAAGAAAAATCAAGGTTCAACCAAAATGAAATATTTGCTTTTTTTTTAATGATGAATTTTCATTCAAGAAGATTAATTTCTAACAGCGAAGATGAATTTTCAATTAAAAAGATAAAGTCTCAAACAACACTGGAATAATTAAATTCTTATCTAACAAAAAAAATTTTCACAGAAAAAAACTGATTTTAAAGACAATGGGATTAGTTGATTTTTTTTAATGATGAATTTTCAATTGAGAATATGCATTTTTAACTAACAATAGAATAGTTAAATTTTTAGTTAAAAATGGATGTTTAACCAAATAAAAATTCATTTCCAATGAAATGATGAGTGTGTAACTAGAATTATTAATTTTAAACAAAAATATAATTTCCAAGTTGAAGCGCTAAAAATTAAACAATTTTAATTTTATTGGGAGAATCACGAAACTATTAAAATTTTTTAAATATGACAATGTAGAAAGGTGAAAAATTGAATAGTATAATATTAAAATTTTGAGAATTGGGTTATTTAAAATTCAAAGGAATTGGAATTGTCTTCTTTATAATTAAAAGGGTTCAAAACCTCATTAAAATTTCATTTATTTGAAGTAAATTTAAATGACATAAAAACTATAGATTTCTAACGATACTTTCCAAAATTTAAACAATTCAATTTTAATTGCAAAATTAAAATCCAAGAAAGGAAAAATTAAAAATTTAGCGTTGTTCATGAAAATTCAAAACTCTGACTTAAAATCACCGAAATTGTCAAAGAATTTATAATTATTATTATTCATTCATTCCAGAGCTTTACGAATCTAAAATATTTTTCAGTTTGACATGCCTTATTTATATTTACATCTAAAAATTATTAAATTCAAAACGATCAGGCTTTTTATATAAAATTTTGAAATATACAATAGCGAAATTGTCCTTAAAAAATTTGAATTCGAAACCACAATATTGTGAAATTAAAAATTCAAAACCTCCAAAAATTAATTTAAGAAAAACTTTTAGTTCCAATAACTCAAAGTTTAAACTCTTTTAGAACTGCGCATTCAAAATTATAATTGTAAATTAAAATTATAGAAATTTTAAAAACGATAAATATCATATCATGCAGTAATCAAGTGACATTTAACCCTCTTAGCCTAGACTTCAATATCTCTGGTTTAAATTAACGTTTCGGGATATTTTTTTCTTTTAACTATAGCTAAAAGTCTCATAAAAATGAAAATTATGAAATTAATAGGATGAATTTAACATATTACTATAGATATTTTCACAAAACTGAAACAACTAAATAGCGAGTCGCAAATATTGTCTGGGTGTAATACACCCAGTCAAGGCTGAGAGGGTTAAAACGACTGGATTCTATTTTTTGTTACTAAAAGATGCGATTCTGTCAAATATAAAATCACTCTCACTTTCCGCATTCCAAATTGTCTGAATTTTAAATACTGCGAGAAATATTGTGAACCTTTAAAGTTTAATCATTCGAAACACTGAAAATGATATATTTTCTAGTTAACAACTTTCAAGAATTACAAAATGTACCCACCGTTCTAATCCCAGTGAGGACCCCAAGAGGTACAACATATCCTCTTGTCTTCCGGTTCCACATATCTCGCACCAGGTTCAGGTAACTCAGGCTCAACCCATGTTTCCTGTCCTTGGAGATGTATGTCGCCATGTGACCACAATCCAAGAAGAACTGCGTCAAAGGCGGAACATTTGACAAGGCTTGGAGGGCTGCGTTCATATAACAGGTGTTCCCGATATTCTGCAGGCCAACAAGACCCCGAGGCTTCCCGGAGAAATCCTTGCTGTCGTCGGAATCCGTACTGTCTGGGGAATCCGAATAGGGAAACTTCTCCTGTAGTGTGTCCCCTTTTTCGGAACTAATTCGGCTTTCCCGAAGTTCCTGGTCCCGTCTATTACTCTCCAAGAATCTGAAAGCAAGAATTCAATATGAAGGGTGGACACGCAAAAGCGTATAAGAGCCATTTTTTTCGAATTCCGGTTTTTTTTTTATCAACAATCGAAGGCAAAATTCAAAATAGTTTTCGCTTGAGCATATTTTTAAAATCGTATTTTGGTAAGTCGAAGCGAATTGGAAATTCAAAACTTTATCAGAGCCCATATGGAAGCTTATGGATATAAAAACATTCGCCTTAGTAACAAATTTTGTTAATTGTCGAGGTAAGAATCGCCCCTGGCGATCTGGTTACACCTTTTAAATTTGAAAATTATAAAATTGTCTTGTATACCTGAATAATGTATTCTTTTCGGAACATTTTGATACCAAAATTATTGTTCTAGTCGTCAAAACATTGCAATATTATGGTCAATCGGACATTAACCCTTAAATGGCACACCTCAAAATAATTAAATTAGTGGCACAAGGGGTATTTAACAGCCCACGAGTTTAAAACTGTATTGTGAAGCATGCACTGCATATTTTTGAACACAAATCTTGTAGGATATAGTTTAACATGTCTTTTTAAAAGTCAAATTGGTTTTATAACCCTTTTTTAAATATAAGATAGTTTAAAAAATGTTCGAAAAAAAAAACCGAAAAAATGTGTTTTTTTTTTTAAATAAAAAATCATCACTCGCGCAATTTGAAATATTTTTAGCTAAAAATTAATTAGCATACTCTTGAAATACTATGATTTCAGGAAAAGTTATTGCAATATTTTACATTCCAAAAAAGGTATTTATTTCCAGATATGAACACGTGGCCGTAGATTAAAAGCCATATATAAATGTAAAAAATACTATAAAATTTTAGAAAAATTTTTTTTCACATTCAATTGTATACTTACATTAAGAATAAGTCCAAAATAAACAATTTGAAAGGCAATTTGCTTCATACAAACTTTTTCACACACTACTGGCACAAGGGGTGTTCAACACCCCCACACTTGACACGTCAACTTTGGACGGCTGCTGATCGAACATTAACGCTTGGCGATCTATGCTAACATACTTTCCTGTTAGTTAGGGATCCCAACTAATGCCAGATGGCGACACATATTTAATTTTTTAGAATTTAGTATACTTAATTGGAGCACAAACCTTTTTTGAGGTATTAAACACCCCAGGTTCTATTTAAGGGTTAATTTTATTAAATATTTTTTTCTATATTGCACCATGCTGTAAATAATGAAATATTCATACAAACATTTTGAAAAATCGAAAAATAGTTCCCGCCCCCCTTAAATTTCTATGCATTTTAGTACATGCGTTTTAAAGTTCCATGTCGAGCGCCCGATGTAACATGATTATTATTGGTTCTTATATAGTTTTGAATGTCCAGAACCCCTCGACTTATGCGTCCTCAAATTTGAAAAGGCTTTATCTTTCGTAATTTTTATCGAAAATGCTTAAAATTTTGAGACGTTATATATTTTATGATAATATATTAATTATAGTTCACAAATTAATAAAATATTGAAAAATGTCAAAATGCAAACGTTTTTCCTCCGGCTCAGAAAATTTGAAAAATGGCTCTTTACACTTTTGAATTTTCATTTTGAAGCTATTTTTTCACCGTATCACAAATATAAAAACATCTTATCTGTATGAAAATCAGAATAAAAATTTAATAAATATATATTCTGAGGAAATTTCATAGCAACTTCATGATTATATGTTTCATATATTCTAGAAAAATATTTTTGTTACCAACAAGAATATTGCAATTTTCCCCACATTTTCGTTACAACTTCAAGTTACTGCAATTCGATAAGAAATTGTTTACGATTTCTACTCATAAACGGTTGTGATACGGTGCAAAAATAGCTTTAAAAGCATCCCAAGAACATTGAGAATTGTTGATTATTTCGAAAGTTATTGAATATTTAGAAAAAAATGGGAAATTTATACTATTTTTGCAATATTTACTTAAAAAATAGACAAATTTGCTTCATTCTGGGCACATTTTATACAGAAATTCTATAGCAATCAGGCCTTTAAAGATTATGTAAAAAGTGATTCTTTAGTTTAAAAATTACCAAAATTTCTATTATTTATTTATGCCAGGCTTCACAGTCTTTTCCTCTTCCCTTTTCTCACAATTTCGTTAAAAAGCAATAATTTTTGGTTGAAAATTTAACTAGTTTGTTAAACATTCATCTTCATAGTTTAAAAATTCATCTCTTTCTGTAGACATGTAATATATTTAGGCTAAAAGGCAATTGTCTGGTTAAAAATGATTCTGCTTCCGTTGAAAATTTAACTTTTTTGCAGAAAATTCATATGTTTGACTCAAAAATTGTGGCACAAGGGGGTATAAAATTTCACTATTTGGCTAAAAATTTATGTATTTTGTTAAAAATTCGTCTTTTTTTGTAGAAAATTTAACTCCTTGGTTTCAAATTTAACTGCTATCTTAAAAGTTAATTTTTTTGGTTCAAGATTCATAATTTTAGTTGAAAATTCAATTTTGGATGGGTTAAAACTTCATTCTTTCAAATGAAAATTCAACTGTTTTATAATTGAAAATACAAATGATTGTTTAAAAATGAAATTTTTGTTGAAAATTAAACTTTATTGTAAAAAATGCACATTTTTTACTCGAAATTTGAATAATTTGGTAAATTTTTAAAAACTATTTGTCTTAAAATGTATTTATTTTGTTGAAAATTCGTATTTTTTCGAAGAAAACTAAACTCCTTGGTTTCAAGTTCAACTACAATCTCAAAAGTTAATATTTTTAGTTCAATATTCATAATTTTAATTCAAATGTGTTCTTTTGTGGTAACTATTTCATTGAAGATTCAACCGACTGGTTGAATATTAACTGTTTTATTAAAAATTCATATTCTCGGGTTAAAAATTTAAATCATTTGTAGAAAATTCATTTTTGTTGGTTAAATCAAACATTTTTTAAAATTTTAAATAAAAATCCCTTTTTTGTTGAAATATTAACTATTACATTTTTCGTAAAAAAATTAAATTTCGTTCAACTACTTCCTAGAAAATTATTTTGTTTTTGTTTCAGATTCATAATTTTAGTTGAAAATTAGTTTATTGTTGTCAAAAATTCATTCATTTAATTGATATTTTAACTTTCGCAGGGAAAATTAAATTTTGTTTTGTTGAAACTGCACATTCTTGAGTTGAAATTGTAACTGTTTATGTAGGAAATTCGTATTTCCGACTCGAAAATTCAATAATTTTGTAGGAAATCTAATTGGTTAATTTTTTAAATCTATTTTCTTGAAAATTTGACTTTTTTGTACAAAATCTAATTTCTTTTTCGTGAAGGATGAAACCGTTTGGTTTGAATTAATGTGCTTTAGTTCAGGCTTCAAGTATTTCGTTAGAAATTAATTTTTGCTCATTAAATCCAACTGTTTTATTATTTAAAATTAAATTCATTTTGTGTTCAAATGCGAACTATTACAATTTATGAAAAAATTCAACTTCTCGTTAGAATGTTAAAACTACTGCCTGGAAAGTAAATTTATTTGGTTCGAGATTTATCATTTTAGTTATAAATTAAAATTTTCTTGTCAAAAATTTATTCTTTTCATTTAAAATTTAACTTAGTAAAATTAATTTTTTTTGTTGAAACTGCACATTCTCGAGTTGAAAATGTAACTGTTTATGTAGAAATTTCATATTTCTGGCTCAAAAATTCATCAATTTGGTAGGAACCGTGGCGAATACATAAATTACATAAGAATTATGATTAATTAAAAATTCTTTTGATTCTTATATAATATGGACATCGCACATTATTGAATTCAAATTTTCTCAATTGATATGGAAATTCTTGACTGATTTCTGTAAGAAGTTTAGGTTTTGGAATTGTATGATGATTCTGCTTTGTTCTGTTTAATTTTGCTTTGTTATATGCTGAATCTTTCTTTGTTATCTCTGTTTTACCCATTTATCTGCTTTATATGTTCAATCCTTGTCCAGCGAATATAGCAGTATTATAAATCAATTTCCAGGACCCCAAGGATTCATTTTTCACTCAGAATATTCATTTCTGATGACTTCTTGACGTGACTCAACCCTATCCTAAAACTAAATTAAAACTACCTCAACCAGAAATTAAATAAAACAAAAAATACTCACTTTTCAACAAGTAGTCTCTGATAATAATTGCACTCGGCATTGGGAGCATCTCCAGCGAACTTGTTGCCCATTTTGAATTCTGTCTGGTTGGGAGAGACCTGGGGCGAATTGTGCCAGGCGGCGACCTCGTTGCCACACGAGTAGCACCAGAATCTGATCGTGGAGAGGTTCATGTGAACTGCATGGTTAGGAAATTTACTATTATGATTTGTGCTATGGTCCGGGTTGGTGTTTGCACAGCCAACCCATCGGCAGTCCGGGTAAAGACATAACCAGAGGTTTGGTCCCTCGCTCTCGCAGTCACTGCACTTGCTGAAACGTTCCTTGTGTGCGATCGCGATTTCTATTATCGCCAGGTCACCCTGGTCCGCGATGTGTGGACAGTTCCTCACGACGTGAGGCATTTTAATCCCCGAGTCTTGATTCTCGTTTTAAGGCCAGGTCGCCCCGAGTTACGGCCCAGAATCAAAGGTGTCAATCCTTACATTTAACTTCTAACGATGGCGCATTTTGTTGACGTTTGCAAACGCTTTTCTAACCTGAACAGAACATCGCGCACCTCCACCTCTTGCGTTTCACCACGAAAACGATTGTCACTGCTCGAAGCTCCACCGCGGATTTTTTAAGAGTGTCATTACTGTCATTGGTCATGTGTGCAACTATAAGTATGTGATAAGTAGAGAGGAAACAAGAAAATGGGAGTGACTCATTGTTTCGGAGAGTAGTCACTAGAGGCGCTAGCGTCAATGACGGGAAATTCAAACGGGGAGATTGTCAAATCGAGGGCAAACTTGAGCCACTAAACTATTAGTCACGTTATTATATGTATATAATAATTTTAAAAAGTTGGCAGCATTAAATTGGTTCGTATAAATGCTTGTGTTTATTAATATTGCATTCAATTGATAATATATACATATAAAATTCTTTGGGATCAATTTTAAATATTCAAAATTGTACAAAAAAATTAAATTATTAATTTTTAACTAATACTTTTTAAAGTATTTACTTTTAAAACCTTTTTGACTTGCGATGTTAATTTCCGTAAAAATAATGAAATTGCTCAAATCTATTACAGTTGAAATTTCTTAATCTTAAGCTTGAGTGAAGTCATTTACCTTTTTAGTTTATTATATAAAAAATCAAAATTATTTCAAATATTGTAGAAGTTGTATGACTTCCCTATTTTTAAATATTTCAAAAATATAAATTGAACAATTTAATATCTCACTGAATCAGCTTTGAGCTCGAGACTTTCAACTTTAAATTATTTCAAACTCGAATCGTTTAAAATTATACAACTTTGAATTGAAAGCACTTAAAACAGAATAATTTTATATCGAAACATTGAAAATGGTTTTATTTTATTTTTAAGTCTTTCAAAACTGTATTAGTTTAAAACTAATTGTATTTTATAATTGAAAAAATGATTAAAATAAATTCTTCAGTAAATGATTTATGTTAACCTGTATAATATTTACAATGTTATACAGCTGAATTTACATTGAAACAAAATTGTAAGCTTTCAATATTTTAAAATATAAGTCTGAATGTATACATTTTCTTAGGTTCATTAAAAAAAATCCACATTTTGTTGAAAATCCCTATTTTTTTAGAAATAATTTTTTTAACTGAAAATTTAAATATTCCATTTTTGTTGAAAATTTTCATTTGACAATTTAACTATTAAATTAAAAATTGAACAATTTTATTAAAGATTTTTTGTTTAAAATTGAACTACTTAATTGAAAATTGAACTACTTTGTTAAAAATTACTTTTTTTGATTAAAAATTAATCTCTTTTAGTTGAAAATTCTACAACTTGGTAGAAATTTCAACCACTTCGTTAAAAATTCAGTTTTTGGTCAAATCTTTATCATTTCAGGCGATTGAAAATTGATCTATTTGATTGAAAAAAATTTCTGGTTGAAAATTAATTTTTTTAATAGAAAATTTAACTATTTCATTTTTGGATGAAAATGTATCTTTTAAAGTAAAATTCTTCGTTTATTTTCTGAAAGATTAATATTGTTGGGCTAAAAATTTAACTGTTATGCAGAAAATTCGCCTTTTTAAGTGAAAATGCATCGCTTATTTTAAGTTTGACTATTTAGTTGAAAACCAGTTTCTTTGTTAAAAATTAACTTTTCTAACTGAAAATTTAACTATTCCATTGTTAATTGAAAATTTATTCTTCTATAGTCGACAATTTAAAAATATTGTAGAAAATTCATCTATTTCGATGAAAATTTGTCTTTTTTGGTAGAAAATTAATGTTCTTGGTTTAAAATTATTCATCTTGTTCATCTTTGTCAATTCCACAATTGAATTGTGAACAGAAGATTTTTCTACAAAATTCATCAGTTTAATTTTCAGCAGACTAATTTGCTATAAAATTTAACAGTTGTTTAATTTTACAAATGAAAAGTCGACCATTTCTAAATTTAGAACGATTAAAATTTACAACAATTTTATGTGAATGGCTGATAAACGGTACAATATCACATTTAAAGGTTTAAAAAAACAGTTCGAATTTTTGAAATCTGAAAAATTAAAAATGGAAAAATAAGTCAAAATTTCCGAAAAAGCATTGATAACATGATATTTTTAAATTATATTTTTAATTAAGCAAGTCCTTTTCCGTAAAAATAAAACCATGGGATAACTAGATATTCAAAATGGAAATATATCGAATTTAGTAAATTCGCCTTTATTTTTAGCGTTCCAAATAAAAACCTTTCAATTCTAAGCCTTTAAAATTATATTATTTTAAAAATGATGTTCGAAATAAAAAGTAGTTTTGAATGAGAAATATTAAAAAATAAAACAAGTATATACTGTGAAAATAAAAAAATTTAAATAATGTATATAATCACGACGTACTGTGATATTAAAAATTGTTTTTAATCAAACCCTAACTATTTTCTATCATTTTAAGCAAATTTAATCGTTTAGAAATTAATAATTTTTAAATTGTCAAATATACTCTTCGAAATTCAATCATTACAATTCTAATCGCAAAATTTAAACCTACTTAGACTACTTGTAAGAAAATTTAAATCATTTAGAAATTAAAGGTTATAAAAATTTCAATTATATTTTTTGAAATTCAATCTTTTTAATGACAAGGAAAAATTGAAAATTCAGCGTTTACCATAAAAATTCAGAATTTTAAGTTTCAAATCATTGAAAATTAAAAAAAAATTAAATTGCTCAACAGAATTTTGGTAAAGAATTTTTTTTGAATTAAAAATTTTTTAAATTAAAAAAAATTTTTTCGGAACATTTTTCAAATAAAAAAATGCAGTATTTAATGTTTGATTCTAAATCTTGCTCATTTTTAAAGCTTGAATTTGAGAAATTATTATTTTAATTGTTCATTGTGTGAATTTATTCTGAAGGCACTTAATTTAAAATTCTTTGATTACAAATACTTTAAATAAACAAATATGGAACTATCAAGTCTTTCATTTTGATACTCACCGATTTCGAAGAATTGGTGTGCTTTTACACTTGAAACCAAACAATTTAGAATATTTAAATCTAAAATTCTTAAATTTGAAACTGACTAAAATTGAATTCGTAGAATTTTGGAAAGTATAATTGACAATTTTAAAATTGGTTATTTCTAAACAATATTATTTACTTAAAGTAAACTCTCGAATCAATTGTCGTTTTAGCGTTTAAAATCGGTCTAAAATCAAATGTAACAAGCACACGAAGGAGTAATAAGGAGACCCAACTGCCAGTGGGAAGCCATCTGAAACTGGCAATAGAAACACAATAGTGCAATAGTGAATAGGCACTAGTGCACAGTTGTCCTCTTCCTATACATGGAAAAGTGTGCGATTGAGAAAGTTTGTCAAATTGACGTAAGTTAGAGTTTGTGTTCTTTTGTTGATCATCATACGAAAGATACACAAAATAAATATATAAACAGTATTTTCGGTACTTGTTTGAAAAATGTGTGAACAGATTTTGAGAAGAAAACATATAGGTAAGTACCTTTTAAATTTGTAGTATGATAAATAGGCTAAAGATTCTCATGGCTCTGAGAAGCTCTGAGAAATTCTCCGCAGGCACTCAGGTAGATATATTTAAACTTTAAAGGTCCAGGTCGCTCGTTTAAATGTTTTAAAGGCTTTAAAATGTCCTTTCCGAAATGTATTTGCCTTCTTCGGCGTGTAACTTCGTCCACAACCCGGAACTTGACACCTCATGGCTTAGAACACATTTCTGACACTTGCATCAAGACAAACAAACAGAACCTCTCCACTTACGTCAATTTGACAAACTTTCTCACTCGCACACTTTTCCATGTATAGAAAGAGCACAATTGCGCACTCAAATCTAAGATCTTCCTGTAATGTGCGTATCACTTACGGTAATGTTTCTATTGCCAAGTGGGGGAACGGAGTTAGGTCTCCTTATTATTCATTCGTGAACAAGCATAACGCTTTGTTGAATGATCTGAAATCAGCGGTATCTGAGTGGATCTTTTGAAAAAGATTCGATTTTGTAAAATAAGCGGAAGTCAAAAGAAATCAGCAGAAATCTCTTAAACTATTCCGAAATCGTGAGCGAGTCAGTAGAAGTCAACGAGAGATTCCCAGTGGGCGCAAAATTTGGCGAGGTTTTTACGGCATCTTTACATTTTTACGATATGTTTACAACATCCTATGTCCGTGTTCTTTCATTGTCTTCACGATATCGTGAAGGCATCGTCAGATCATATGACGTTTTTACGATATCGCGAAGTCAAATCACGAAGGAATAATAAGGAAACCCAACTGCCAGTGAGAGGCCATTTGAAACTGGCAATAGAAACTTTACCGTAAGTGGTAGACACAATACAAAATGATCTTAAATTTTCGTGCGCAGGTGCGCAGTTGTCCTCCTGTACATAGAAAAGTGTGTGAGTGAGAAAGTTTGTCAAATTGACGTAAGTTAGAGGTCGTGTTCTTTTGTTCATCAGCATATTCTCAAGGCTCTGAAAAGCTCTGAGAAATATCCGCAGGCACTTAGGTAGATATATTTAAAGGTCCAGGTAGCTCGTTTAAATGTTTTAAAGGCTTTAAAATGTCCTTTCCGAAATGGAAATAAAAATACGATCATAAATAACAAACAGAGAGGCTGCAATTTACATAAGAATTCGAACATCAATAACAAGCAGATACCCAGTGGGCACAAAATTTGGGGACGTCTTGACGACATCTTTACGACATCTTTACAATATGTTTACGACATCCTATGTCTGTGTCCTTTCAGTGTCTTCGCGATATCGTAAGGACATCGTCAGATCATACGACGTTTTTACGATATCGTAAAGTCACATTAACGACATGTATATAGGATAGCGTAAATTTATCGTAAAGATGTCGTTAAGACGTCGCCAAATTTTGTGGACACTGGGTAGGCTATATCAATACAGTAGCCGTCACTCAAGGGTCCTTTGTTAAGCTTTCTGATTAAAATTTATAAATAGATTTTTTTAAATTTTATTGTCAACAGTGAGAGCTTTAAAAAAGCGAAGTATATTCGCCTTCTTCGGCGTGTAACTTGCACCACAACCCCGCACTTCACAGCTCATGGCTTAGAACAAAAAATTCTTGCCACCTGCATCAAAACAAACGAACAGAAACTCTCTAACTTACGTCAATTTGACATACTTTCTCACTCGCACATTTTTCCATGTATAGGAAGAGGAAAACTGCGCACCTGCGCACGAAAATTTAAGATCTTCCTGTAATGTGCATACCACGTACGGTAATGTTTCTATTGCCAAGTGGGGAAACGGAGTGAGGTCTCCTTATTATTCCTTTGTGAGTCACATATTAACGACATGGACATAGGACATCGCAAATTTCTCGTAAAGATGTCGTAACGCTGTCGTTAAGACGTCGCCAAATTTTGTGCCCACTGGGTTGAGAGCAATTACGAGCGGTCAAGCGAGCAAGGCCAGACAACTCCGCGTCGCCACTAACGAAAAACAAAATGTCATTTAATGCTTATTCTTTGCTATTTGTTTGCTATTTTTTACAAACATTTTTTTTGCTCTATTAGTTTCCGAGACGACACACAGTAGGGTATTTTGGATTTTTTCGTGCAAATAATTGACGTCTCGTCAGTTTTCAACCGAATTGATTTTTTTTAAATACTCGTGAATAAATTTGCTGTCAGAGAGATACGCCACTATTACGGTTTGAATCGTCAGTACGTCAAAAAAACTTCGACCAACTTTGGCAGACACAAAAATCATAAAATTCAGATTCCGCGAGTAATAAAACCGTGGAAAAGAGTATAATCTCACTGCCATAACAATTTCATATCGCATATAACTTTATTTAATTATTATTGTTATTAATTTTACTGATCAATCAGAGCAGATACTCACACACCCAAACATTTTCATCCAACGAGTCCGGAAACCTTACTTGAAAATAATACGTAATAAATTGATACAAAAATTTTGGTCGGTATTTAATTATTTAAATAATCATTTTATTAAAATGAACATAAAAGCTGTAAGAAAAAAGATTTAAAATTCTATAAAATACTCTTTCGTTGATTTCTTCAGAATAAACGTTTCTCGGTTGAATAATTTGAAAATTAAAGTATGAACGCTATGAACGTTTATTAACTATTATTTAAAACTTTTATTGCAAAAATAGAATGAGAATAGAAAGGTTTGTACTTTTAATGGTTGAAAAAATAAATAACAATGAGCATGAAGCATTTTTTGTACGAATTACCAAATATTACTGACATCTGAATAGCCTAAAAATCGGCCGAGGACTGCCGACTGCCGATTCAAACCGTAATAGTGGCGTCACTCTCCGACAGTAAATTTATTCGCGAGTATTAAAAAAAACTTCAATTCGGTTGAAAATTAACCAGTCGTCGATTATTTGCACGAATAAATCCAAAATACCTTACTGTGCGACAGGGCGGCGTTATCTTGTCAACTTAGTGGCGCCCTCTACAAAATCATTCAAAAATCATTAGATTAAAAAAAATGACTAGGTTAGATTTTTTTGCTTGACAATTTGCTATGAATCTCTTCTGTAATATCAACCCTTATTTTAAAAATTACCCCCTGCAATGAAGAAATGTGCTGCAAAAATGTATTTTAAAATAGAAACTATCAAGGTGGAAAATACTTGTAAATTATTAACACGGTATTTTTACAGTATAACTGAGGAGGAAAATTATTGTTCACCCCTAATCGTTACAAAAACAACCCCCGTATTTGTGTTCGAATACAAACCTGCAAACTGGTGCCAAAAATTGTATATATTAACAGTTGGGATTTTTGTGCTCTTGATTTTTGTAATCTTTAATTATTCTCCAATGGCATATGAATCGCTTTTGTAAAATTACCCATTATATAAAAAAGCAACACCCTGTAATGAAAACACGTATTGAACAAATTCGATATCCACATAGATGGCACTTACTTATAAAATAGTAGAGGAGAGTACTCGAATATGAGCTATTCTGGTAATATGAGAAAGCGGGGTATCAGCTAAACTAAGAGACCCACTCTGTTGGTCCAATCACTAACTTGTAGCCCTTGAAGAAAGAGTAATTTCGTGGTATAGTCCATTTTTCATTGGGCTTCTAAAGATTATAGGCGAACTTTTTGTGAAATCGATGGTGATCGAGTTCTTGGAAGGGAATTCTTTAAACCCTATTTATTATTCATTAAATATGTATTTAGCAGTAAAGTTTGTCTGGAGTGATGGAGATTGAATAACTAAGTAGGAAAATATCGATAGTGTTGAAGTTTTTCGTTGTTCAGGTCAGACATAGCAAGTACATAGTTGCACGGTGTGGTTCTCATAATATGAGATACCTGTGGTTTTTATAACACTATGGTTGCGCGGGGGAAATTGGTTACAAAAGTGTTTGTGACTACTGCAAAAACTAAATATATCTAAATAGCAGTTTTATATTTCGGAAACATAGAATGAAGTTCTTCATTAAAAATAATTCTTTATTTTGCATTTTATTAGCTATTTCCTAGGGTATCTCATATTATGGGAATAGTTTGACGAGTTTGGAAAAAGCACTTTTTTACATTTTTTGTATTTTCAGAATAAAAAAAATTTTTAATAAAATTTTTATTTGAGCTTCTTATGCCAAACTACATTTCCTTAATAAATGACCTATATTACTTTTAAATTTAGTACATATAATTCCGACAATGACGCCAAACAGAGTTCGTATCTCATATTTGGTTACTCTCCTCTATATGATACCTTTAAGCCTAATTATTTCTCATCCTTAATCGTTACAAAAAGAACCCCCGTAATGTATATTATTTCACAGTCTATGTGTGTATATTGAAAAAATATAATTCACCTTTTTCGATGCATCTTCTAATGCTCTTAAACAACTTCCAGCACAACATTTCTTAACGAGAAAAATCCATTTTCATATAACGAACCATCTAAATTTTCAGAACGATTGAAAATGTTTTGAGAATATGCTTTTTTCAAAATAATTTTTTCAAATAATTATTGAAACAATTTTTAAAGATATGTTGAAATAATTTTTAAATCCTGAAAAAGCACTTTTGTGACTAGGGATGCTGGGGTTCTGTTCGTTCTGTATATAATTGTCACATAATACCAAGTCAACGATTTATTATCTCCTTGAAATACAGGATCGTGGTGTTTCTGCTAATAAATATTTAAGATTCGAACTTGTGAAAATTCGATCTTATTAAGGTAGTTCGGTTTCTTTATTTTTCAGCGGGTTAACATGGTAAGGATTCATGTTCCAACTACCCCAGGAAACCACCTCACGTGAAATATGGCTCAATTTCATAAAAAGACTTTTGAGAATGTTTTCGTATGTTCTATACTATCGAAACTCCTCAAATATCGAGCTTATCCTTGTCGTAAAATTCGAGTCCTCTGGCTTTGACGTTGAATAAGTATGTGAAGAAAAAATGGTAGGTTAATGATAGATGTATCGTTTTAAAGGTGCAAATGTTGTACATTAATGAGCCGAAAAGTAATATTCCAAAAAATTATTTGTAGCTTACAGATCTGAAAATACGATGAAAAGTGAGGAAATTTGATAGCTTTTAAAAACAGTGAACCTTGAAGCATAGATTTTTGTTGAAAAAATAATAGGAAAAATCTGAAAAAATTCATGGTGGTACATTAAACATTTCTGAACAGTTTTCCGTCGAAAAATTTGCAAAATATAAATAATTGTTCGTTTTTTGTGAATAAATATGATACCACACTATCTTCAGTTCTAATGAAGATAATGAAGTGATTTAAATTGGAGGTAATTAGTTGAACTATCTGTAATAATTTACAATTTGAAGGAAGTATGTGCTTCTTGTTGTCTTCGTACAAATTGCGATACTTGAAGTCAGTTTTTTATATAGAAAGCAAGTGCGAGAGCCCAGCGTGGTGCCGTTTTTTCAGGGGATCGTCCTCGGTTCTCCTCAACCCGACCTACCCAACTTGTGCCTCCGAGCCTCACTCTGGCCTTCAAAGCCTTTCCCTGTGTCGAGGAAAACCGAGGCCGATCCCCTGAATAAACGGCACCACGCTGGGCTCTCACACTCTCACTCTCCCTCTCAGCACATACTTCCTTCAAATTGTAAATTATTACAGATAGTTCAACTAACTACCTACAATTTAAATCACTTCATTATCTTCATTAGAACTGAAGATAGTGCGCTCGCATATTTATTCACAAAAAACGAACAATTATTTATATTTTGCAAATTTTTCGACGGCATTCTGCTTCAAAGTTCACTGTTTTTAAAAGCTATCAAATTTCCTTACTTTTCATCAGATTTTCAGATCTGTAAGCTACAAATAATTTTTTGGAATATTACTTTTCGGCTCATTAACGTATAACATTTGCACCTTCAAAATGAGACCTTTTTTCATCAAACTACCATTTTTTTCACATACTTATTCAACGTCAAAGCCAGATGACTCGAATTTTCTCGCCGATAGTAGGTGGATCGGTCAGATGCAGCAGCGGACTGGATCTCTGAGTGCAGGATGGGAAGTGTGTTTGGGGGTTTTTATCGACTCAATGCTGTAAGGAATCAAGTTTTAGTATCTCTGAAAAACCACCCTTTTCGTGAAATTGTGTGAATGTGATTGGTGGTAGACTATGCACATTTTTTGATACCTAGCTTAGTGTAATCCATACAAGTTTGACAGACTGTGCACCTTTTCTTACCTATTCTTAATTTTTTATTTTTGCAAAGGCTAACACATTTTGTACCCGAAGAAGTATTTTGATGTCCTACAAATGAATCCGTTTTCCAAAAATGTACATAGTCTACCAAAAATGATAATTACATTGTTTAAATTTATGCAAATTGCGATGATTGTTTAATTTGTTCACTTTGAGTTGATATAATTCTTTCCAAAAAAGAGATAAAGGTGTGCGTGTACTCATTCTTTGAGGTAGTACTAATATTGTGGTATAAGCGAAAATTTCACAATTTAAATATAATAACCCACACTCATATCTCGCGGTCATTCACGCCGGGGGTCTGAATCCAATTTATAATACAATTCATTTCCAATTCCAATTTCATTTTTAATTTTTAAAGTGAATCAAATTTGTCTGCAAATTAAACCTCAAATTAAAGCTTTAAAAAGGTGGAAAAATTTGGAGAGTTTTGAATTAAAATTAAAAAAGAATAAAGAAAAACGACGGCCGGGAAAATCCTTTCTTCTTTATTTTGAAGAGTGTAAACTCTACTCTATGATGACCGTGAAGGGCTAGGAACCAGTCGAACAACAAGATTTATTAGGGATTTAAATTGTGAGATTTTCGCTTATACCACAATATTAGCACTGCTTTAAAGAATGAACACAAGTTTTCACACCTTTATCTCTTTTTTGGAAAGAATTATATCAACTCAAAGTGAAAAAATTAAACAATCTTCCCAATTTGCATAAATTTAAACAATTTAATGATCATTTTGGATAAACTTTTATTTATCAAGTATGTGTTGGCACTTTCAAAATACCCTTACTTTTTCCATCTGTGAAATACTTTTTTGATTATTGATAAAAGTAATTTTATCACTTATTTTACACGTTAATTAATTTTGTGTAATACATATTCGTCGGAGAGAAAAAACGCTGAGACAACTTTTGTTTCTCATGAGCTTGTCTAACAAGAGGAGAAAGAAAAATTTCAAAAATTCCACATTTTAAATGTTTAATCAAACGTTTATAAAAAAATAATAAATTGCGAATATCTCGAAAACGGTACATTTGCCAGAGTTCTGCTACACGGTTTTGGAATCAGGAGATCATTTTACATGAGAATAAAAAAAATCGAATGGGCTTCGCCAATCCGACGGAAATAGAGTTGGCGTCTGAACTACTTCGTGTTTCGCCCCGCTCTAAGGGTACTCAAACCCAGATTTTCAATAGTGTGTTTATAAAAAGTGATACGGATGATTTGAGGAAAGCCCCTCTATCAAATGAAACAGATTTTAAGAGAATTCCAAAGAATTTGAAAGAATTCAGGGTAAATTTCCAGTGAATTGCAAAAAAATTTGAAAATCTTTTCAAATTTTTCAAATCCTACGAAACCCCCTCACTTCTTGTATATGAAATTCTTGAAATACATTAAAATATCATAGAACTTCATACAATATAATAAAGTCTCATGATATTTCCTGAAATCTTGGAAAATTTCTTTAATAACTTGACTGCTTCTTGAATTCCTTAAAATGATTGAAATCCTAAGAAATCTATATCTATATAAATTATGATAAATTCTTTAAATCACCATGATAATTTTTTTGAATACCATAAAATCATTAAAATCTTTAAAATTCCTTGAAAGTTTTTTGATATTTGAAAATAAGACAGCTTTAAGATCTCTTCAAATCAATAAATGACTAAAATCAACTAAAAATTCTTTGAAATCTTTTTAAAGTATCCTAAAATATTGCAAATGTCTTGACATTCTTAAAACTTTTGAAAGTTATTAGGAATTTGAAAAAAGACCCTAATATCTGTCATATAATTCCTAATCACTTGAATTAATTGAAATATTTTGTAGACTAACATAAAATCAGTTATTTAATATCCAGTACAATCTCTTGAAACCGCTAGAATTTTTTAAGGCGTTTGATAATTTTTTGTAATTTTTAAAAAAGTTGAAAATATATTTTTTAAATTATTCTAAAATATTCAAAATTCTTTAATATCTTTGATATCCTACGAGGTTACCGAAATTCTTATGAATAAATTATTTGTAAATCTATTGAAATATCATAAAATTCCGTAATATTACGTGAAATCCTTTATTTTATGAAATCCAGGCAATTTTATTAAAATACCTTAAGTCTTTTGAAAATCACTTACAAGTTAAAATTATTGTATTCCTCGGAAATCTTCCAAAATCTCTTGGAAAAATGTAACATATTTTTGCTTATATTATCATATTACCCTTTTGCTGATATTATCATAAAACATTTTCGATCTTATAAAATCTTTTCATATCTTACAAAATTCTAGTCAGTTCTTTAAAACCCATGAAAGTTTGTTTAAATCATCTGAAATCATTCAAATCTTTCAATTTTACTTGATACATGTTTAATCTCTTTAAAAAGCCTTGGAATCACAGTGGGCACAAAATTTGTCGACGTCTTAACGACATCGTTACGACATCTTTACGAAAAATTTATGATATCCTAGGTCCATGTTGTTAATGTGACATTACGATATCCTAAAAACGTCGTATGATCTACAGATGGCTTTACGATATCGTCAAACACTGAAAGGACACGCACATGGGATGTCGTAAAAATATCGTGAAGAGGCCGTAATGATGTCGTGAAGATGTCGCCAAATTTTGTACCCACTGGGATCTCTTTGAATACCCAAAAATATTTCACATTCTTTGATATCAGTTTAACTATTGAAATCATTGAAATATTTTGGAAATATAATTGAAACTTTTTAAAGCTCTTGAAAATTATTCACGAGTTTTCAAAATACCCTGATATCTTTCAAATTCGTTGAAATCACTTAAAATTATTGAAATATATTAATAATACTAATATACTTAGTATATCCTATGAAATCTTTTAAAATCCCTTGAGATTTTTTCAAGCACTCGAAAAATTCTTGCAATTTTTAAAATACCTGCAAATTTTCAAAATTATTTGAAATCCCTTGAAATTATTTAAATCAATTGAAAATTCCTTGAAATTTTTTTAGTTATACTTGAATCTTCAAAATTCTTTAAAATCTTCAGAATCACCTTGATATATTTGGAAATCTTTAAAATCCTATCAAATTCTTTAATTGTCGTGAATAAATTCTTTAAAAGTAATTGAAATATTATAAAATTTCGTGAAACTACATGAAATCGTATATTTTCTGAAGTCTTTTAAAATTGATTAAAATACCTTATGCGCTTTTCAAATCCATTTAAGGGCATGTGACACAGCTAAATACCTATATTACCGCCCCTTATTTATCAGTTCACTGAATGTTTTTTTGAACCTGAGAACTTTTTCTGTAAATAAAATATCGAGCTGAAACTTTGGCAAATGTATTAGAGTACAATAAAGTACGTTTAGGTACTGCATTTTGTTAGGAACTTTACTGAAAATTATTTTATCTTTTTTCTGAACCTCGACATTCTTTGAACGTTGGAACTTTTTTTATACATAAAATGTCGGTCTCAAACTTTGAGAAATGCAAGAGCCGAAAGAAAACTACGTTTAAGTACAAATATTAATAATAAAAGAAGGGAAAAGAAAATATTTCAACTATCAATTCCATCGGCATGAGCCGGTAAAGTTGTACACGAAAATACGAACCCTGGCGGCCACTAGACGAGGGTCTAGAGGGTTCATATTTTCGTGTACAACGTTACCGGCTGATGCCGACGGAATTGAGAGTTGAAATATTTTTTTTACTTTTTTTATTATTAAGAGTTGTACTTAAACGTAGTTTTCTTTCGGCTCTTGCATTTTTCAAAGTTTGAGACCGATATTTTATGCATAAAAAAAGTTTGAACGTTCAAAAAATGTCGAGGTTCTGAAAAAAGATAAAATAATTTTCAGTGAAGTTCCTACCAAAATACAGTACCTAAACGTACTTTATTGTACTTTAATAAATTTTCCACAGTTTTAGCTCGATATTTTATTTAAAAAAAGAGTTTTTAGGTTCAAAAAAAAATTCCGTAAGCTGATAAAGTGAGGTCGGTAATATAGGTATTTAGCTGTGTCACATGCCCTTAAATAATTGAAATTCTCTGAAATCTTCTAAAATCCCTTGGAATAATTTAAAACATCCTAACACTTCATAGATCCCATAACGTCGTTCGATATCCTCATAAATTCACCTCTGTTAGCAGAAAAAACATCTTCTCCGTCCATCAAATAATAAAATAAAAAGCAATTTTAAATTGAGAAATATTAAAAAATAAAAATTGTATACTCTAGAAACTTGAAATTTAAACAAACCTGAACTTTGTTTTGAGATTAAAAAAGATTTAGTCGTGAAGAACCCAGTATGCACAAAATTTGGCGACGTCTTTACGACATCGTTACGACATCTTTACGGCAACTTTACGACATCCTATGTCCATGTCGTTAATGTGACTCACGAAGGAATAATAAGGAGGCCTAAATGCGTTTCCCCACTTGGCAATAGAAACATTACCGTAAGTGGTATGCACATTACAGGAAGATCCTAAATTTCGTGCGCAGGTGCGCAGTTGTCCTCTTCCTATACATGGAAAAGTGTGCGACTGAGAAAGTTTGTCAATTTGACGTAAGTTGGAGAGTTTCTGTTCGTTTGTTTTGATGCAGGTGGCAAGAATTTTTTGTTCTAAGCCATGAGGTGTGAAGTGCGGGGTTGTCGTGCAAGTTACACGCCGAAGAACGCGAATACACTTCGCTTTTTAAAGCAATAATATGTCCAAGGATAAAAAGGTGTCATTCTTTTGTATTTTGAGCCGCTGAATCCGAATATACCCTGCTTTTTTCGAAAAAGTGGTACGTTTTGTTTAAATCGCAATTGTTTAAACAAATTATAAAAAATTAACTTTTTCGATTTGGACAATTTTTTTCACTAACTTTGAACGTTAACAACATTTGACCTATTCAATATTTTTGAAAATTGAAAAAACGTACTCATTCTTTAAAAGTTACTTTATAATCTGATGTAATTCAACATTAGCGCAGACCCGGCGGAGATATGATTTTTGCGACTAACAATTAGCACTTTTCCGGCTTGTTAGTTCCAAAGAAAGTGCATATACTATTGCCACCGATTGACGAATTTGTACCCAGTTGCCATTGCGTTGCCTGCATATCAGATAAATCCTGCATTTGTGTTAGGGCTGGAATAAAGTGCTGTTCATTTTGTTCTTGCCAAATTAAAAAAAAAATATAGAAATAAACATAACACAAGGGGGTGGAGGACAACAGCATGCGCACGGAGACATAAATTCAACTCTATATCGGATAAAAAGTTTTAATGTATATAAGAAAATTTGATATATATTTTTAATTATTTCTCAAGAAATTTAGTATTTGTAAGATTTACAATTTTATTGTGGATGTTATTAGATTAACAAAGTATTTTGAGAAATATTTTCAAAATCATTATAGCTCCAAGCAGTGAGTTATTTCAATTTATAATTTATTCAATAGCGTACGCGAGGAACTTATCGATCAATAAAAAGAGATTGTTGATATCAATAATAACTTATTTTTAAACTGATATTTATTTCAAATTCAAACCCATTCCCGAAATATCGACTGCGCGCGGCCGAGCACATGTGACTATGACGCGCGCGGCGCGCAAGCACAGATGAAGCGAAAGATAAGGTTTACATCGATTTCAGGTAAAAGATTCACCGCAACAAAAATTAAAGTTACCGGATAAACTTTACATGAATCGAAGATAATTTTCGGTTTTTAACCTTGCCTGGATAATCTTTCGCCTTATAATCGCTCCATTTTTATTCGAGATGTAGCGAGGATTGAGACGCCAGCACTATCTATCATCGTTTAACTTCATTAAATTAGAGAGAACCGGGGATTCCCATCTGTCAGTTGCTTTTTGCGCTTTTTGCTAAATGGTATTAAATAAGTTTTAATTCCTCTGCAATAGTCTAATTTATTTTGGAGGAAATATATCAGTCAGTACACATTTTTTTCGTGTTTCTGTTACTGATTCTACATGTTTTATCGAAATTTGCTCACTTCCGCGTCACGCAGTAGACGAGATCAGAATTATTCTCCTAAACTCGGTGAAACTTTTGCCGAAATATTATTTATTTTTAACCGTTTCAAGTCTTATCTGCAACACATTTTAACTTTTGTTTTTTCTGTGTCGTTTTAAATCTGGTGTCCCGATTTATAACTTGAATTAACTCATACATTGCCCGTTTCCCATTGCTGTTTAGGACGCCGTAGAAGACGACAGCTTTTATTTCATCATATGCATATCATATGCTATTTCCCAAATAGCATGTAAACTTTAACAGCGGGGAATTTTACATTCAACAAAATTTAACTTCAGTTTTTTCTGTGATAACAGTAGGCACGTCGGAAAAGTGCTGACTCTTAGTCGCGAAAATCATATCTCTGCCAGGTCTGCGCTAATGTTGAATTACATCAGGTTATGAAGTACTTTTAAAGAATGAGTACGTTTTTTCAGTTGTCAAAAATATTGAATAGGTCAAATGTTGTTAACGTTCAAAGTTAGTGAAAAAAGTCAAATTTCGGACCTTAAAAATTTATATCTTTTAAAATATGCATTTTACGAAAAAGTTGCTAGAGACCTTTTCGTTTTAAAATGGGCCATATTTTCTAGAAAAAATTGTCCAGATCGAAAAAGTCATTTTTTCATCATTTGTTTAAACAATTCCGATTTAAACAACGTATCACTTTTTCGAAATAAAGCCGAGTATATTCGGATTCAGCGGCTCAAAATACATAAGAATAACACCTTTTTATCCTTGGATATCTTATTGCATACGGCAGCATTGCCCGCTTCCGGATTAGTAGCGAGGCTGAGTTATCTGACCTAGGCGAGCAATTACGAGAGCAGTCAGTGTCATCAGTGTATCCAGTGTGCAACCCTTTGCTTCGTCGCGTCGCGCGGCCCTATACAGTATATGTGCGCAGCGATCAGGGAGTGTGCGTATTATTGTTCAATAGTAAAAACTGTACATATAAAAAATTCGCCATAATTTTTGAACCAACCAAAGGGTGGTCGTTTTATTCCAGGAAAAAACTTCCCGGTTATTTCCCGGCGTTCTCCACGTTCACAACAATTTTTGTCGTTCAATGAGATTAAAATAAGCGAACTGTTAAATCTAAAAATGTTTTCATTTGAAATTATAAAAACTGAAATTCAATTTAAAACGCTCAAAGAGGAATGATTTTGAGTTTTTAGCTTTTAAAATTGAAATGTAAACATTTTTTTATTAAAACGCTCAATAATTTAAGCATATAAAATGGAAGCTTCTAAAACATTTCATGTGAACTTTTTTGAGGTAAATTCTGTTAAGTTGTAAAATTAAAAAATTTAACTTTTATATGTCGTACAGTCCGAAGATTCTAAGCTTTTAAATCCTAAAAATCATATTCAATTTGGAAATAATAAAATTTAGCGTTTAAAATTTTTGTTAAATGAAAATTATGTATATTAGAATATGAATTAATTTTATTTAAAGTCGTAAAAAATTAATAACTGTTCAATAGTTATTTACTTATCAAAACCTGTGTTTCTTTTGAAATCTTTTTAAGTATCGTTTAAACGTTTAAAAAAATTATAATCTCTACATTTTGCTTTAACCTTTTTGGAATAAGTTCAAGTTAAGAGTAAAAAATAATTTTCAAATTTTGTCAAAAATCTTAATAATTAAGTTTATTTTTCTTTATTAATCCACATTTTTTCTTCTTTTTTTCTAATAATTCCAAATATTCTCTTAGAATTAATTTTTTGAAAATAAAAAATCATTTGCAATTTCACATGAATTTCGAGCAGTTGTTTAAATTATCTTAAAACATTTTGAAATTCTTGAATCGCATCAAATTTTCGAAAATTAATAATAGTTTAATCGTTATTTATATATCAAAATTGAAAAATTTGACTTACAAATGAAATAACTTGTTTTATTTTTGAATATAAACAGTTAAATATTGCTTTATATTAAAAATAGTTCTTTTTCTTAATTGAAATTTTTCAACTGAATTGCTTTTAAACTTGAATATTTTAGATAAATTTTTCTTTGCATATTCTAATTTATTTTTCATAACAATATATTAGTAAAATAAAAAAATTCTTACCATAAAAAATCTGCCCGCCTCACGGGCACAGTCTCATCACGCGCTGCGTACGCGGTTCGCAACTTTGAGCGCGCCTAGGGCGCGTGTTTGTTGAATCTCGCGCTTCACGGTCGCATATTCATTCTTGCATTTAGAATGCTTGAATGAAACGTTATCAAAAATAAGTCTTTTAGATAAGAGTATTTATATGTGTCTTCATATTCTGAATTTTCTACTTAATTAAGTATAGTTAAAGATTAAGTTTCTTAAATCAAATGCCATCGTCGGCCAAAATTCATGTGATTTCAGAGTGAATAGCCCCTCGGAAATTTTTAAGTGTCAAAACAAATTTCAGGTTTGTTTAAGTTTCAAGTTTCTAGAGTATACACTTTTTATTTTTTAATATCTCCCAATTAAAATTGTTTTTTATTTTAAACGGTTTTTTTTAGAATAATTGAATTTTAAAGAGTTATAATAGAAAAAATTTCCATTTTTAACAGAGAAAATAAAGGTGAACGCATTTTTTTGATGTTAGAAAAGCTTCTTGTCAAATTAAAATGTTAGATTTCTATCATTTAAGAAGCTTTTACTTTGAAATATTTACTTTAATTTACAATTTCAACTCCTTCCTAATGAAATTGTCTAAATTACAAATTTTTATTTCTGAGGTTTTTAATTTTGAAATTTGTTGTTTAACTTTTGTCCAATTTAAATTCATCTAATTTTTAACACTTTTATTCAGAAATTATACAAGTTCAAACAAGTTTTTCATTCTATTCGAAATATTGTCCTTTTCAAAATTTTATCTGTCTAAAATATTTTCAATTGCAACTTTTTATATTTAAAATCATTCCTTGAATTTTTCTTCAATTTTAAACGCTTTCAATAGACTTTTTATCCTAGACTTCAACAGTGCGCACGTGCCGGAATTTTGTACGTCATTTCCGTATTTTTCGAACAGTTTTGTGTCCAAATGTATGGAAAATATTTTTAATAAAAGCAACAACAAAAAATAAATTTGTTCAAACAAGTAGAAAAGTGTGCGAGTGAGAAAATTTGTCAACTTGACGTAAGTTAGAGAGGTTCTGTTCTTTTGTTGATCATCATACGAAAGATACACGAAATAAATATATAAACAGTAATTTCGGTACTTGTTTGAAAAATGTGTGAACAGATTTTGAGAAGAAAAAGTATAGGTAAGTACCTTTTAAATTTGTAATATGATAAAGAAATAATGGAAGTAATATAACTTGATTGAAAAGTTTAAAGTTTTTTCGAAACGTAAACATGAAAAATATTATGATATCATTAAAAGTTATTATGAGGTGACTCAGTTTAGAAATTGGTAAATTACGCATTTATAGGCATGTATACAATTTAATCAGTACGGGTAATTGCAAATAATGTGATTTTATAATGAAGCGCCCCACCGATAGAAATCTCAGAGTATATGCTAAAGATTCTCAAGGCTCTGAGAAGCTCTGAGAAATTCTCCGCAGGCACTCAGGTAGTGAGCAAAGGTTACATTTCTAAATCATTTCTTTTAAAATTAAATGACAATTGTGCAAGAAAATAAAATATATTAGACGTTTATTGTACGTACAGTGAGGCCTTTAAAAAAGCGAAGTATATTCGCCTTCTTCGGCATCTAACTTTGACCACAGCCCGGCACTTGACACCTGCATCAAAACAAACGAACAGAACCTCTTTAACTTACGTCAATTTGACAAACTTTCTCACTCGCACACTTTTCCATGTATAGCAAGAGGACAACTGCGCATCTGCGCACGAAAATTTAAGATCTTCCTGTAATGTGCATACCACTTACGGTAATGTTTCTATTGCCAAGTGTGGAAACGGAGTTACGTCTCCTTATTATTCCTTCGTGATTTCAGCCAACGTTTAAGCTGTTTAACACTGTGATTTTCCACCGATTTGTGCACTAATTTTTCTCCTGGTACATCATCTTCAGTGATTTTTGCCGGATTTTTAAACATTTTTTTGAAGATGACAGATGTCAATAGCTGTAAATAATGGGCATGCTTGCCACACTTTCCACACTCTTTCGCAGTTTTTTTCAGAATATACTTACAATTTTTCAGCCATTAAACTCTCATTTATTTTTCGTTGTTATTTTTATTCACAATATTTTCCATACATTTCGACACAAAAATGTTGGAAAAATACGGAAATGACGTACAATTCTGGCACGTGCGCACTGTCGACGTATAGGATAAAAAGGTCTATTCAAAATTATCAAAAACAAATTATGGTCCAGCCGGGGTTCTACGCGTGTGAGAACCGACTGGCGTTCGACAGCTAACTTCAGAGTATACCAGTCTCTCAGTGTAGTAACTCGTGGATCAGTAATTCCTAGAATTGCTGGCTCAGAAGTTTATCAGCGCAGCGAAAAGGCGCATTGCGTGGGTGTTCACATGCGGATATTGCGCAATATTATGCATTCCAATAGGAAATGTTTCAGGCAATAGACGCGACTATTTTTTTGCCATGAAGCTTCTTAAAAGTTTAGAAAATAATTAATTAATAATTATTTAAACGAATAAACGATCAATTTATTGATTTTTTAATAAGTTTCAAATTATTAGTCTCGAAGGTGTCTTAATTAGTAGGTGTTATTATTTGACTGTGTGTTCTATTATGAAACATAGTGAGCATTAAAAAAAGGTTAAAGTCCAATAAGTGAAAAAATGAACGCGCTCTACACAAGTGTGGTATTAGATAAGTGACCTGATGATGGGGGCGGCGCGGCGTCGGAAAATTGTATATCGTACTTAGAGAGCTTTGACTAATTAAATTGACCTACTGCTAACCAATCTTATACCTATAATGATTCGTGCACTATATTCTCAAAATATAAATGCTTCAGGATGGCCTTTAAAAACAAAAACAAAAAGTTTCTGGTTAAAAATTTAATAATTTCAAAATCCTACTATTTTGTTATATATTCATCTTTCTTTTATAAAAATTCAACTACTTTGTTAGAAATTCTTTTTTTTCAGTTAGCGTTTTATACCCTTGGTTAAACACTTAACTATTTTGATAAAAATTCGTTTCATTTGTAAATGAAAATACATTTTTAAAAGTTATAATTAAATTATTCAATTCTTTGTTTAAAATTCATCTTTTGCAGTTAAAAATTTAACTATTTGGTTAAATGTTTATCCTTTTTATTTGAAAGTTCAATTTTTTTGATGAAAATCCGTCTTTCTTAATAGAAATTTAATCTTTTCGGTTGAAAATTGATTCTTTTTAGTTAAAAATGTAATTGTTTGGTTAAAATATACATAATTATAATTACAATTGATTAATCAAATAGTTACTACTAAAAAGAACTTTTATGTGAAAATTTTACTGTTTTGTAGAAAATTAATCTTTTTGGCTTGAAAATTCAACAGTTTTTTAGAAAATTCATGTAGTTGTTTTAAAATTCGTCTTTTTTATAGAATATTAATCTTCTAAGTCGAAAACTCATTTTCTGGATTAGCAAGATAAAAACTTTGTTGAAAATTCCTATTTTCTAAACAATATTATTTTCATCTGAAAATTTAACTATTCCATATGTGGTTAAAATGTTATCCTGTTTATTTGATAAGTTGCAAATTGGTATTTTTAGGTATAACTTTAATCTTCTTGGTTAAAAATTGTTATTTTTGGTTGAAAATTTAACAATATTATTTAGAATTCATTTTTTTTGTCCAAAGTTTTTTATTAGAGTTTTTATCTGATTCATGGATTTTGAGTAGAAAATTAATCGTGTTTTTAAAAATTCGATTGTTTGGTATAAAATTCACATAGTTTGTTAAAAAGTCATCTTTTTGGGTAGGAAATTATTCTTGTTAGTTAAAAGTTCAACTTTTTCTTTACGACATCATTACGACATCTTTACGACAAATTTACGACGTCCTATGCCCATGTCGTTACCGTGTCTTTACGATATCGTAGAGACATCGGCAGATCATACGACATATTTACGATATCGTAAAGACGCCTTAACATCATGGACATAGGATGTCGTAAAGTTGTCGCAAATATGTCGTAACGATGTCGTAAAGGCGTCGTCGAAATTCGGGCCCACTGGGTTCCTATGCATTTTTCCCCGCTAAAACCGATAATGCAATCCATTTAACACTTACTCATTAGGATTTCGACATAACTTTTAAAACACTTAATAAACCACTGCAACCGCAATAATTATATTATTTACCCTGTACCATTTTCACCCTCCTCCCCTTAATCTGATAACCCCATAACCTCATGGCTTCAGAATCCTCTTAGGGGCTATTCACAAAATACCTCGTGATAATAAAACCTCCCTGGGGGACCGAAAGAACCCCCTTCCGTTCTTTCTTAAAAAACTCAAAAATAAAAACAGCAAGATCAACTTTTAAATTGTTGAAATTCGGATTCTGCGTTAAAATTTCTATCAGAAACTCACAGAGTAATCCCCGGTAATAAGCGTTGAATTCAGAAAAATTAAGAATTTGTATTCCTATGAATACGCGATTTTTTCTCCGTCTAAAAGTCCCCCAACGGGAACAGAAAAAGTGCAAATCCTATTCCTTTCAATCGAATTAGTAAAATTTAACGAAAGCATTTATTTAACCTATTTTTCATTATTAAATCTTTTTATAACTTATACATTCGAAAAACATTCAAATTTATATTTATGTTTATTTTAATCATTTATTTAAACGTCTTAAAAAATACAACAAAGAAATCTATGCAAATGTGTGAATTTAAATAATTTTAACTCTAGACAGGCAGAGTTGAATTGGTGAGAATTAAAATTTCAGAATTTACATTCCGCATGAAGGAATTGAACCAACTTATCACACATATTTTGTGAACTTATTAGAAGGAATTAAATAAAATTAAAATATGACCACTTTTGAGGAATACAAAATATCTCTTTGAGATGTCAAAATGGTCAACAAAAAGCCAACAACGAGCCGCGTACTGGTGGAACAATGAAATTGCTTTACTCAGAGCTAACTGTTTGCAACTTAGACGAAAAGCCCCTAAGTCTCGTAAGAAGGATACATATGTATTCGAGGCCAACAAGGCATATATGGCTGTAAATAGTAACTGGCAAGCTGTATAGGCGATCACCGGTTGAGGCTATGGATCCTGCGACAATGCAACGGATAGTAGAGGACCTTTTTCCAAAACATCCAACAAGAATCGTCATGAGGGAAGCGCTGCTTGAAGCATTTCCTCCTCTTACTAGGGAGGATCTGTGAACAGCAGCATCCAAAATGGCTTGTGGCAAAGCGCCAGGCCCTGATGGATTACCGCCCGAACTAGTTAAAGAGATAGCTGAGAAGTACCCTTTTATGCTTCTCAACATTGTTAACGCATGCCTAAGAGCGGGGTTCTTTTGTAAAAGGTGGAAAAAACAGAAACTAGTCCTGCTGGATAAAGGTAAGGGGCTACCTGTCACATCATCGTCATATAGACCACTCTGTATGCTCGATGTTATAGGAAAGCTGTTCGAGAGATGTTTCCGAGTCAGATTAAGAGCGGCAATTGAAGCAGCAGGAGGCCTGGCTAGTAACCAATATGGTTTCCGAGTAGGCAGGTCCACGGTGGGTGCGATTCGCGAAGCTCTTCGGGAGACAGAAATAGCATGGAGAGGAAATCACCGGACTAGGAGTGTCTGCGTGATGGTCACCTTTGACGTCAGGAATGCCTTCAATTCTGTAAGATGGGTTGACATTCTTGACGTCTTGAAAAGACGATTTAAGGTTCCTAAATACCTTTGCCGGGTCATTAGTGATTATCTTAATGATAGGTGGTTGACATTTGAGACCACGAAGGGAGAATACAGTGCCAAGGTCACTGCAAGAGTACCACATGGCTCAGACCTTGGGCCTGAACTATGGAATGTAGTTTTTGACGAAATCCTCATAATGAACCTTCTAGAGGGAACCAGGCTTATTGGTTTCGCTGATGACCTCGCGGCGATGATTAGAGCAAGATCTGAAGAACAAGCGCGACAATTGGTAACCATTGTCGCCACGAGAGTGGTAAACTGGCTCAGTAAACACCATCTACAATTGGCCAATAAGAGAGCAGAAGTTGTCGTCCTTACTAGGCAGAGGTACTTCACGAAACCCTTTTTTGCAGATATCGTGGGGCACTCCATAGAAGCCGGAGATGCACTGAAGTACCTTGAAGTCTATATTGATGTAAAGCTGAACTTCGGGATACAAATTACGGAGGCAGCGAATAAAGCTGAGAAAATGGTTGCCATGTTAACGCGACTTATGCTGAACGTAACAGGCCCGAGAAGCTCAAAAAGGAAAATGTTAATGAGCGTAGCAAATTCCATTTTGCTTTACGGAGCAGAGGTGTGGGCTGATGCTCCTAAAGTAAATTGCCGCCGCAATCATCTTTTGAAGGTGCAGTATAAGGGTGCACTCAGAGTTGCTTGCGCATACAGATCGGTTTCCGTTCCAGCTGTACTAGTCATAGCGGGATGTATTCCCTTTGACCTCCAAGCAGCTGACAGGAAGAAAATCTATGAGGCAAAAGCAGAAGGTGCTGATAGGAATATCTATACTACCGAAAGAACTGCGATTATTGAAATATGGCAACAGCATTAGAAAGAAGAAACGAGAGGCAGATGGTCTGCCAGGTTAATAGAGAAAGTGCAACCGTATATCAGTAAGGAGCATGGTGAGGTGTTTTTTCACCACACTCGGTTTCTCTCTGGACACGGCCACTTCAATTCCTATTTATTCAAGAGGTATAAAAGGCTGAGTCCTAAATGTGACTATTGTCCAACGGAGGTTGAAGATGCTGAACACACATTGTTCCGATGCGAAAGATGGGCTACCAAAAAGGTTGATTTGGAGACAATCCTTGAAACGGTGATAACACCAGATGAGAAAAAGAAACCGAAGATTCAACTTAGGGAGGGTGTTAAAGAAAAATCTAAGTCCAATAATGCCGAGCCAGGATGCCGAAGGCCGTCGAGCCCGATGTGCGGTTCTACAAAACTACTGAGGACGATGCGTGCATCTTGGGTCGGCAGGGCGGAGACGGATTGTTGAGTAAAGTATAGTATTTAATGCTACTACGTATTGTTGTTATAATTGTGTTCTTATACTGTTCCAGTCTGGCAATAGGAAAGAGAAGCCGATGCACGGCTTAGAAGGCTTATCCCCATGTCCTTGAAGTAATGCGAAATGCGGTTCCAAGGACATAGGTGGGCGGAAGAAGGGGTTTTAGTCAGTAGGAATCTGACACTACCCATATTAAGAATTGCCTACTTTGTTGTAGACGATTGATAGTTTGGGTGTCTTATGCAAGATTTCCCCTTCTATATAAAAAAACTACTATCCTCTTATCACGTGATGAACTTGGGATATGTTCAGTGATTAATACCCACTCCTGGCAGTCTGTTATCGCTATGGTTGCCAGTAAATCTTCTTCTAAGTACCACTACAGTTGTCTGTAGTGGAGGGGAAGTGGTACCCCTAATTGGCGCGTCCCCAGGTGGAGGATAGGGAACTGTTCACTGGGAACAGAGGGCAGTGCTGAAATAAAATAGGCCCCGCGGACCAAACACACTAAGATTCTCAGGTCAAGGCGTGAACAACCGTACCGAGGACTGAGTGGCATCAGGGAGTGGTGTCTCAAACGGTGTCTCTAGGATACCCGGTTGGCTCTTAGAGTATACATATAGTATATAGTATAGGTGTTATTGATGATTTGGCGGAAATCTTGTAAGGAATGAAGGATTTCTCCAATTCCAGGAGCAGCATGTTCCTGAAAATAAGGGAGGGAATTAAGAAGGCGCAAATCTTAACGCAAGTGCCGGCTGCTAAGATTGAACGCAACTTAAATATGTTCATATACCTTGATGGAGACGTTGACCGTATAGAGGAGGCTATGGATAGAGAGCGCAAGGAGAAGAGGCCAAGATGCGCCAGAAGCCAAAACGGGACTAACACGGAAGAAGCCTGGGAAACTCCTGCTCTCCATCACGGGAAAAGAGAGAGTGAACCCACCCTGAGTCCCCAGGAGGCAAGCTTTTCTCATCCAAGGAGCAACGAGCCGAGGGTGCGAAACGCTTCGGCGGCAACGACCTCGACACCATAAAAAGGCGGAAGGAGAAAAAGAAGCTGCTACTAACAAAGTAAGGAAGCAGAAGTAAGTTCAAAGAGGAGCTCGACCCGAGGCGGTTCTTATAAAACCGCCCGAAGGGTTGAGTTACGCTGAGATCCTAAAGGATCTCAAAAAGAAGATCAATCCTGAAACCCTTGGTGTCAAAATCAAGGAAGTCAGGGAGACAAGAAAAGGTGAGATGCTGATAGAGATGGGGCCTTCAGCAGACGGCAGGGCGAAGCTGTCGTCAGCCATCAAGGAGCTCGTCGGTGCGAATAATCCCCTGCCGTATGGAAGTCGAGGTCATTGACCTTGACACAACAACTGACGTAGAAGAAATGAAGGAGGCCGTCCAAAATCACTTCGGTGATTTGGACATAGGTAACATCAAGGTGAACTTGACGAAGAGGGCATTCAGAGGTCATTTGAAAGCGTATATGGAGTTGAGTGAGGAGCTAGCTTTTAAACTCATCCGTGCAGGACATCTAAAATTTGGTTGGATGTACTGCAGAATTAGTAAGAAGACGGAGGTGATGCGTGGTTTTCGCTGCCAAGGCTTTGGCCACATAGCAGCGAAATGCGAGTGTCCTAATAAGACCAATGCATGCCGGACGTGCGGTTCGGAAGGACACGAGGCTGCGGAGTGCATGAGCACTCCGCAGTGCTTCCTTTGTGCTGCACGTACAGAGAAACCCCGGAATAACCATGGGCCGGGGTCAATGCAGTGTTCGTCTTTCAGGGAGGCCACCCTTTCACGGAAGCTTCCAGCAGGGTAACACAGAGAAGTCCAAGTTAGCACAAAAGCGGGACGCCGAGGCACGGCGTATTGGCCTTATCTGCATGTTCCTGAAGTAATGCATCTCACGAGTACGTATATTTTGTATATATGCGTGATATTTATATATTGGGTTCGTGCTCCCCAAGGTTCGAATGTGGCTGGTGCATGAGAATTTTCCCGTTTTACTCCTTTGACAAAAAAAAAAAAAAACTACTAAGTACTACCACCACTACTTTTTATGGTTGCAAACGTAAGAAGATCTAAAATTTTTTCACTGGGAATGGTGGCATTGCTTCTAAGGAAAATGTGTGTAATGATCCACTCTCCAGTTCTCTGAGATAACTCTCTGAGAAAGCGCGCTGCCCTGCAGGTAGACGGTAGGGTGTGAGGATGAAGCCGGAGTATGTCTGACGAATTGACGTGGCCCTCGTCAAAGTAGGAAAGCCACCATGCTTAGTCACAGGGAGGTATGGGGAATATTACCCCTAGGCCGGTGGACTCACCCGCGATTGGAAGGGGAGCTCTACCCTGTTGATTTTTGATACATCTATGGCTAATATGCAAAATTGCAATACGGGATCGCGTGCGGGAGTAAATGTACATGTATGTAATCGAAACGGTAATAGATACTGCTATTTGTGTGATGATTTTATTTTGTAGAAAAATTTTTAAAACTTCACTTCAAACTTTTATTTTTGGTTGCCCAAAATGGTCTGCTGTGTGTGCAGTTCAATGTTAAACCGAAATAATAAGCATGCTGCGAAAATGAAATTTGTTACACCAACTGTTTGACGGGAGCCCAAGAGCATAGACGATGATATCAATCAATCAAGCAGCGAAAGTAACGATGACACTGATCAGGAAGAATATGTTGTAAAGATGGAAAAAGACCTATATCCGTGTCATTTCAGCGTCTTCACGATATCGTAAAGACATCGTCAGATCATACGACGTTTTTACGATATCGTAAAGTCACATTAACGACATGCACATAGGATATCGTAAATTTGTCGTAAAGATGTCGTAACGATATCTTTAATACGTTGCCAAATTTTGTGCCCATTGGGAGACAAGTCTTTTCTAAAATATTCAACTTTTTAGCTAACAAGTTTACTATTTTGATGAAAATTTATCTTCGTAGTAGAAAAATCTTCTTTATTAGTTAAAAATGAACTTTTTTTACGAAAATTAAACTATCGTCTAAACAATTTTTGTTTGTTTTGAGAGTTCTAATATTTAATTGAATTTTATCATTTTTACATTTTTATCAGAGAAGGTATTATATTTGTGTAAAAATTGTACCCCCCTCCCCCTTCCATTTTTCTTTCAAATGTTCACGTTTAGTATCTGAAAATGAAGGTCAAGTTCGTTAGCCAGCCATTTTGGATAATTGAGAAACTTTGAAATAAATATTTGCGAATTTGAATTATTGTACTAATTAATCTTTACACCCGAGTCGAAATTATAACTTCGTTCTTAAGAGGCCCTGTCTAGATTTCCTATTTTCTATCGAGGCCCTAAAGTGGCAATCTATCGAGGGCGCAAGCGAAAGCGTCACGCTCAGCTAGCGAGGTCATCAGTGGGCAACCCAATGAGGGCCTATTAATAGGGTTTTTGTAGAATCTAGATAGTCTCTCACACACTATTATTCAAAAGCATATGCTATTGTTTTTTATTTTGTTGATTCAAATAAAATATTGTTAAAATATTTAAAAATTGATTATGCTTTAAATTCTGAAGTGTGATGCTATGGTTGCAGTAGTATTAAAGTTTAACCAGCACATTGCCATAATCTATTACCAGATATTTTTGATTCAAAGAAGGAAAATATTATTCAACAGTAAAATACATTTTCTTTGCAAAAGTTTAATCTAAAGATTTTACACCTTTCTTTGGCCTCTGACAAACACTCCTACGTTTTCTCGCATTTTTATTGACATTCGATTATTAACTATACTCCGCACGTTATTCTAAAACTAAACTTATTTTTAAATTTGACTAGAGAAGACTTATTTTACTAATAACTAAAGACAAACGCATTTTATTAAAATATCCACACTGAAAATTTTTTGGGCGAGCTGCTCACCCACGTGATAGAGCTTGAACACCAAATGCGTCGCTCGCTGCTCGCCTGCAACTTGGTACACACAACCTCTCTCATATTGGGCACGCTCTGTTCCCACATTGGAACAGCTTTAGTCTCAATAGTATTGGTACAGTAACGCTCCCTTTAGGCGGGAGCACGAAATCCCTACGATGAATTTCGCGCGGAGTTATACAGTTATAGTTTATACTGGTGTGACAATTTCATTCTCTTTTGTGGGACTACTGCGCTCCTAGCACACGGGAAAGGATCTGCTCGCACGTTTGATACTATAGCTTACATAAATGTGGTCTGGCCGCTGCACCGAACGCCGTGGTGGCGCTGCATTGGCACTATGAAGGGAGGTGTTTACCCAATTTTTTTCAGTGCACAAACGCCGAGAATCGAACGCACGCACCGCAGACTTATAAGTCGAGCGCCTAATCCCCATAGCTACGATGCCACGCTGAGTGCGGTATCATAAATACTTGACGGCATTCATCCGATACTTTAGAAATTAGGAAAAAAGGTTTTTGAAGCTCGATTTGTTATATATGATTCTTAAACGTACTTACGTGATTTGAAATTAAATCGATCTTTAAGAAAAACTCTTTTCAAATTTTTAAGACACCAAATATTTTTAATTTTTTTAGAAAAAAAAAATACATTTTTCAAAGTTTGCATCTCGGTAATTTTTTTAATTTGTTCTTTTTTAAATTGAAGTATAATTAAGCATAAGAACATTAATGTACTTTTTTGTACTCACATCTGTATTACCCGTTTTACCTGTCGAGGACTTTACAAGGTCTCCTCAAGAAAATAATTAATTGGTGGAAAATATTTTTTAAATATATCTTTATGAATGAAGCTTTTTATATAGTTTAATCAAAAAATATAGTGCTAAAAAGTGAGTATATAAATAATGTAAGACAAGTAGCATACGATAATAACCTGTCGAGGGCCAGCAGAGGAAAAGCCTAGATTGTTCCAGTTAGGAAATCTGGCTGCGGCCTCGTGAGAGCCAATATTTAGTTTAGGCATAAAGAGGCAATTTCTACCCGGGTAAATCAAACTAGTTCAGAATTGCCCATTCAAAACTATAAGTTTAAATTTAAAGTATAGAAAATTTGAAGCTGATAAAAATGGCCAAGATAAAGTGATTGAATAGATTTTATAATTAAAAAAATTCAAAAGACCTTGAAATACTATTCAGTATTCTAACATTACGCCACACTCGATCGGTAACGTCAAAATCTATCAGGTTCTACCAATTGGTGGACTGAAAAACATTGATTATATAAGATTTTGACTAAAATTAATTTTTTTAGACGAAAGTAATTGAAAAATTGTGATTTGGCTTTTCTTTTCCGATAAAAAGCCATTTCTGTAATTATTATCGGCAATTTAGAAAGTGTGCGATTTGAACAATACACCAAGAAAAAATTTAATTTTCTGTGATTGAGGTTCGGTTGCAATGTTGTGATAGTTTTTGCGGTCAAAATTTTGGAATTTTGGTAATTCAAAGATGTCAAACGGTTATTTTTGCACTTAGAAAGGTACAAATAAAAAATAGAAATGATTAAATACTATATAAAACTTCTCCGAATTCTTTTTTTTGTAATCCCTTCAAATTTGTAATCTTTCAAAGTATCTCGAAATTGACTAAAATTAATTGTAATAGCTTAAAACCTTTTAATTTTTCTTAAATTCCTTTAAATCTTTCGAAAATCCTTGAAATCTTTGAATTTCTTTAAATCCCTCGAAATTTCTTAAAATTCATTAAAATCTTTTTAAATAACCTTCAATAGCTCGCTTGACATTCTTTCAAATCACTATTAAACTGTCTTAAAATCTTATAAAATCTCTTGAATTATTTTTAGATTATGTTTTTTTAAATAATCTAAAAAGAAACTTCAAGATCCATAGTAATTTCTTAAAATTGAGTTCTTAGAAATCCTGTAAGATTCCCAGTGGGCAGAAAATTTGGCGACGTCTTTTCGACATCGTTACGACATCTTTACGAAATTTTTACGACATCCTATGTGCGTGTCGTTTTAGTTCTAGTGGACACAACATTTTACGACGTCGTTACGACATAGTTACGATATTTTTACGACATTTTTACGACATACAATCTCCATGTCGTCTCGGTGTCTTTGCGATGTCGTAAAGACATCGTCAGAGCATACGACTTATTTACGATATCGTAGAGTCACATGAACGACATGGACATAAGATATCGTAAATTTGTCGTAAAGATGTCGTAACGATGTCGTTAAGACGTTGCCAAATTTTGTGCCCACTGGGTTTCTTGAAAATCCTCAAACTCCTCTGAATTTTTTTTAAATCTCTTAAAATTCTTTAAATTTCTTTTAATTTCTTTAAATCTCTTGAAAATCCCTAAAATCTTTAAATTTTTTCAAATCCTTTGAAATATTCTTAAGTAATTTGTCAATTACTCGCTCGACATTCTTTAAAATTACTCAAACTATTTTAAAATCTCATAAAATCTATTGTGAATCCTCAAAACTTTTTGAATTATTTTGAATTATATCTGAATCATTAAAAAAACATTAAAATATCGTCAAGTCTCTAGTAATTCCATTCTTTAAAATCACTAAAACTGTCTTAAAATTCTTAAAAATGTCTTGTAAATCCATAAAGCTTTTGGAGTTATTTTTAAATACTTTAAAAAGAAATTTTGAAAACCCCGTCAATTCCCTATAGCAATTTCTTAAAATCACTTGAATTTTTAGAAATCCTGTAAGATTTCTTGAAAAATCTTAAACTGCTCCGAACTTTTTTGAAATCCTTTCAGCACCTTTAAAATCAATTGAAATATTTTTAATTTAAGTAAAATAATAAAAATCCTTTCAGTTTTCTTAAATTCCTTAAAATATTTAAAGAAATTTACAACCCTTGAAAACTCTTCAAATTTATTTAAATCGTTTTGAATAAATTTTCAGTAACTCGTATTAAATGATTTAAAATCAGTTAAATTGATTTGAAATCTTATCAAATATCTTGCAAATCCTTCAAACTGTTTGGATTCTTTAAAAAATCTTTGAAAATCATTCAATTTTTCAGAATTTCTTTTAAAATCCCTTCAAATTCTTTGAATTATTAAAAATCTCTTCAGATTTCCTAAGATCACTTAAAAAAATTTTTAATCCTTTAAAGTTTCTTTGATGTATCTGTTTTCTTTGACGAAACTACTTAAAATCACTTATTATTAAAAAGTATTGTGACAAATGGCCGACGCTACCGACTGAGTATGACGTAATATTAGAATACTCAATGTATTGTTGATTAGATTAAAAAAAAGGTCAATTTGAATTTCCCGCTGAAAATAATATAAAGGGCGCCCCTAATGGATTAAAATGGAAGTACGAATTGAAAGTGTACAGGCAACTCTATTGATTTGTCTATGGCAAAATAATGTTGGCGTCATGGCGTCATAGCAAATAGTGCGTCATTCCTGTCACTCACGCCATGAAAAAATTTCACATGACAAATGTTGACGTCATTTTTCAATAAGTTGGTCAAAGTTCGAGAATCATAGTGGTCCATTGAACAGGAATTCTTTTGTAAATTCCCTCCTAAAGAAATTAATCGGGTGTAGAAGTAGACGATGTTCTCTTCGAGCAATTAGGCATAACCTCGTCAAGTGGCTTGAGTGAGTGACGTTTAATCTGCTGTAAGTGTCAAAAAGAGGACAATAGAAAGTGTGTCTTGTTTATTTTACATTATTGTACGTTATATCCGTTGGAAAATGGCAAATAAAAGATCCATAAATAATAAACAATATTGGAAGTAGCCTTTGTTTAAAGAAAATGGGTCGTGTTTTCTAAAATCTTGCCCCGATTTTGAGATTTGCGTGAAAATGAAAGTGTCGGACGGGTTGCATGTCAGGGGCAGTATTATTTAAGATTGATCTGTTTACTTTTCGATGTGATAAGATATTTTCTATAGAAGGTGGAAGAAGTAAAGAATAAAGTGTTATGGGAATTTAGTGTGTCTTTAATAAAATATTATATTCTTCACCTTCCTTTTAATTTTCTTTGCAAGTTTGGCGAAAATCCCTTTAGGTTGACAATACGACTTTTAAGGATAACTTTAATTTGTTTTCTGTGGCTTTTTTTCATATGATTTTCTTTCTATTTCAGTAGATCCATTTATTCAAAATGTCCCAGACTACCACAATTGAAACGATTACGATCACGAGGCCTTTAAAGGTGAGTATTTTATTATAATATTTCTATCTCAGGTTCTGCAAAATTCAGCGAAATAAAGGGAAGAAGCCCTTATTATTGGTGCGATTTCAAATTAAAGTTTCATAAAATATTTTTGAGTTGAAAATTCATCGGCTTAGTTGTAGATGCAAAGTGTCTCGACCCGAAATTTGAGATTATTAGCCCAATATTTTTGGGATGACTAGAGACGCCTGAAAATTAATTTTTTTAATTGAAAATTTATCTTCCATTTTGGTTAAAGATTCGTTCTTTTTAGTTCAGAATTCAACTATTTGTTTGAAAATTGGTCCCTTTGTGATAGAAAATTATTATTTTTGTTTGAAGATTTATCATTTTAATTAAAAATTCATCTTCTTCGTTGAAAATTAATTTTCTAATCGGAAAATTCAATTATTTGGCTGAATGGTTAAAAATGTCGTTTTTTAGGTCAAAATTCATGTATTTTTTCAAAAATTAGACTTTTTTGGTAGAAACTAATCTTCTTGGATTAAAATTTTTCTCTTTGGTGGATAATTCAACTATTCCAGTTAAAGATGCATCATTGTAGTTGAAAACTCATCTTTTTTGTTAAAAAATTAATTTTTCAACTGAAAATTAACTATTCCGTTTATGGCTCAAAATTGATTCTTTTTAGTTTTAAATTCAATTATTTGGTTAAGAATGTCTCTTTTAGCTGACAGTTCAGTAGTTTGGCTGAAAATTAATTTTATAAACTGAAAATTTAACTTATCTATTTTCGTTGAAAATTCAACTATTCAACATACAAATGCATCATTTTAGATGAAAGTCATCCATTTTGTTTAAAATTAATTTTTTCAACTGAAAATTCAACTGTGCTGTTTTGGTTTAAGATTGATTCTTTTTATTTCAAATTTCCTCTTTTTTAGTTGAAAATTCATGTATTTTCTTGAAAAATAGTCTCCTTTTGGTAGAAAATTAATCTTTTTGTTTGAAAATTAATTTGTTTGGTTGAAAATTCAACTATTCCAGTTGAAGATTCACCATTTTAGTTGCAAATTCATCAGTTTGGATGAAAATTAATGTTATAAACTGAAAATTAAAATGATCCATTTTTGGTTGAAGATTAAGTCTTTTTGGTTTAAAATTCAACTATTTGTCTGAAAATTGAGCTTTTTTAGTTGAAAATTCGTCTTTTTTGGGAGAAATTAGTCTTCTTGTGCGTTAATTGTTCTCTTTGGTTGATAATTTAACTATTCGTGTTGAAGATACATCACTTTAGTTGAAAGTTCATCAGTTTGGTTGAAAATTAATTTTTTAAAGTGAAAATTCAACTATTTGGCTGAAACTTTCTCTTTTTTAGTTTAAAAATAATGTATTTTGTTGAACATTCCTTTCTTTGGATGATGATTCCACTGTTTCATATTAAGTTGGATATTGATTCTTTTTAGTTTAAAACTTAACTATTTGGCTGAATGTGTCTCTTTTTTTAGTTGAAAATTCGTATTTTTATTTGGTTAAAATTAATCTTCGCGGACGAAAATTCAACTATTCCAGTTAATAATTTTCGCTTTAAAATGTAATTGTTGGAAAACTTGTCTGTTTTAGTTTAAAATTAAACTAGTTCGTTGAAAATTCATGTATTTTGTTGAAAAATCGTCTTTTGTGTTAGAAAATTAATAATCTTGTTTGAAAAATTATATGTTTATTTGAAAATTCAACTATTCTAGTTAAAGACTTATCATTCTTTTAACATTTATCTTCATTGATTAAAATCCAACTATTTCAGCTGAAGATTCATCATTTTAGTTGGAAGTTAATCAGTTTGGTTGAAAATTAATGTATTTTATTGAAAATTCGTATTATTTGCTAGAAATTAATCTAAGTGTTTGAAAATTCTTCTTTTTGGTTGAAAATGTCAACTATTCCAGTGTAAATTCAAGGATACTGTTTTCAATTTTGAATCTCATCATAAGTACAAATACAGCACACAAGTTTGAGGGGAGCGAATTCTCTTCAATGCGTCAGCACGAATTTATTTCCGATTTCCAATTAGTCAGCGCACAAATGCTTCAACATTGATCAAAGCTTTTTATTTCATAAGAATGAAAGTCGAAATCCAATCCGTTGCCATTTGTCAGGGCGATTTAAAGTAAATTTGACCTTTAATTACTAAATTTAAGGGATGTATTAAAGATACTTAATTTAACACTTGAAGGACATATTGGGTGTAAAACACCCAGCGACTTATTTGCGCTTTAACAAAACGTAAAAAATTCAAGAAAGTGGAACATATGGCGCCAGATTAACAAATGACATGAAAACCTATTTTTCTGTCATTTTTTAAGTAAAAATATCAAAAAGTTATCAATTTTAGAGTGAAAGAAGTCATTTTTTAATTATTTTTCTCCGAAAAGGATTTTTTAAAACTACTTTAAGTTTCAAAAACTGTTATGAAACCTTTTTCTCCTTAAATTAGATAGATCAAACATCATTAATTGATTTTCTTGTAAAAAACACTATATAATACCGTCGGCCCAGTACACGTTTGAATACCCTTGGGTACCTAACACCAGTGGTTCTTTATGTAATTTCGCGGAAGTGTGCTCTTTAAGGGTTAATGGTAGGAATGTAATATGCTATTTAGTTCCACGCTTTTGCTGAAAAATCTGGTTTAAAAAAAATACCAAAAGCATTTTCCGTAGATGCGAAACTCGACGTACCTGATGAAAAATCAATACTCGCTCTTCGGTTACCAAAGGACCAAAGGTCACTTCCTATCTGAGTGATCCGCCGAGAGATGACCTCGCAAAAAAGTAAGCCTTAGATCTCCCCTTCTATAGAAATCCCACCTCAATGACAAAACCGGTCTGCCAGTGAAGATGGCGGCTTCATCCACCAAATAGGTGCGATGAGCTACCAGCGAACCTTTCATCGATCCGCCAAAGTCCCAATGTGCATCTTAATACTTCCATTAAAAACCAACCTCCCGCGACTGAATTGATTCCCGCCTGTCAAAGTGTTTACAACTTTACAAATAGAAGAATGTTGTCCGGGAAGGAGGACTTTCGAGCGAATGATTGAGTAGTTTGGGGTTTGTGAGGTTGATTTTTGTTCTGTGATAAAAAGCTGGATTTTGAATTTGGACTCTTTTGGGTAAAATGATCATGTATACGGTAGCTGATGACCACATGGGGGATAATGAGATCGCCCAGGTAGTGAATTAATTCTAAAAACGGGTTTTTCTCTTTTTTGAAGGAATTTTTTCATTATTTGTTTAGTTTCAATATCCTTTTGTCTCAGGCCCAACTTATTTCGGTAGTTGTAATTGACTTGAGTATATAATTTTGGATTGAATTTTAGTTGACATTTAGGGTTTGATTAATCAAATTTTTATTTTAGGTGATCGCCTTTATATGCGGGGTGATTGTGATTCTTTTGATGATAATGGGCCTTGCTTCCACCGACTGGTTGATGGCTTTAGGATGGAGACAAGGACTTTTTGCCCACTGCATAGAAGAAGGGGCGCCGACTCCTCTTCCTTTTAATATTCAAGATCCGCCTGGCTGTTATCAAGCCAGAGATGCTGGTAAGATAAACAAAAATGATAATGAAATTCCCAATTCTTTAACTTCAAAAATATACCTTTTTAGTTCAAAATTCAACTATTTGGTTGAAAATGTATATTTTTTAGTTAAAAGTCCATATGTTTTTTTGAAAATTCGTATTTTTTTGATAGAAATTAATCTTCGTGGATAAATTTTCTTCTCTTTGGTTAAAAATTCAAT
>NC_046657.1:110632177-110633784 GCF_010883055.1 Belonocnema kinseyi | reverse complement strand
TTCATCTTTTTTGGTAGAAATTAATCTTCTTGGATGAAAATTCTCTTCTTTGGTTGATAATTCAACTATTCCTGTTAAAAATTCATAATTTTAGTTGAAAATTCATGAGTTTGTTGAAAAATGTATTTTTTTAAATGAAAATTTAACTATTCCATGTTTGGTTGAAAATTGATCCTTTTTAGTTCAAAATTCATGTATTTGTTGAAAATTAGTATCTTTTTTTGGTAGAAAATTAATCTGTTAAAAAATTCTGTTATTTGGTTAAAAATTCAACTAATCCAATTAAATAATCAAAATTTTTGTTGAAAATTCATTTTTTTTTATTGAAAACCGAACCATTCTAGTTGAAGATTCATCATTTTCGTTGAAAATGCATTAGTTTAGTTGAAAAGAAATTTTTTAACTGAAAATTTAAATATTCCATTTTAGGTTGAAAATTTATTCTTTTTAGTTCAAGATTTAACTATTTAATGGAAATGTATCTAATTTTTGTTAAAAATCCATTTTTTTTTTTTTGAAAATTCGGATTTTTTCGGTACAAATTAAAGGGTTATCATTTTAGTTGAAAATTCACGTGCTTTCTTGAAAATTCACGTACTATGTTGAAAAACCGTCTTCTTTAGCAGAAAATTAATATTTTTGTTAGCAAATTAATTGTATTTTTTGAAAATTAATCTATTTAGTTGAAAATTTAAATATTCTATTTGAAGATTATTGTTTTAGTTCAAAATTTATCTTTTTGGTAGAAATTAATCTTCTTGGATGAAAATTCTTTTCTTTAGTTGATAATTCAACTATTGATGTTAAAGATTGATAATTTTAGTTGAAAATTCATGACTTTGTTTGAAAATGTCTTTTTTAAATGAAAATTTAACTATTCCATGTTTGGTTGAAAATTCATCCTTTTCAGTTCAAGATTGACCTATATGGTTGATTTTTTTTCGTTGAAAATTCAACTATTTCTTTTAAAAATTCATAATTTTAGTTGAAAATTCATGAGTTTGTTTGAAATTGTATTTTTTTTAACCGAAAATTTAACTATTCCATGTTTGGTTGAACATTCATTCTTTTTAGTTCAAAATTCAACTATTTGGTTGAAAATGTATCTTTTTTTAGTTTAAAGTTCATGTCTTTTTTTGAAAATTCGTATTTTTTTGGTAGAAATTAGTCTTTGTGGATAATTTTTCTTCTCTTTGGTTGAAAATTAAACTATTCCAATTGAAGATTTATCATTTTCGTTGAAAATTCACGTATTTTAGTTGAAAACCCGTTTTTTGGCAGAAAATTAATATTTTTGTTAGCATATTAATCTATTTGGTTGAAAATTTAATTATCCTATTTGAAGATACATAGTTTTAGTTGAAAATTCATCGATTTTGATAGAAATTAATGTTCTTTTTGTAAAAATTCTTTTCTTTGGTTGATAATTCAACTATTCTTCTTGAAGATTAATTATTTTCGTTGAAAATTCACTAGTTTGGTTGAAAATTACTTTTTTAAACTTAAAATACGAGGGTAGTTCAATAAGTCCTTAGAATGAAGTATAAAAACAATTTTTTTTGGGTAAATTTTTTTTTATTTTTCAATATAATCTCCTTGGAGCTCTA
>NC_046657.1:110630801-110632077 GCF_010883055.1 Belonocnema kinseyi | reverse complement strand
TATATCTAGTCGGGAGTGGTGCTGACTGAAAACAGATGATTTGGAGCGTTTCGCGCGCCATCTGTTGGTCATTCTAAGGACTTATTGAACTACCCTCGTATAAATATTTCGTTTGTGGTTGAATATTGGTTCTTTTTAGTTCAAAATTCAATTATTTGTTTAAGAATGTCTCTTTTAGTTAAAAATTCATGTATTTTGTTGAAAAATAGTCTCTTTTTTTGTTAGAAAATTAATCTTTTTGTTAAAAAATTATTCTATTTGTTTAAAAATTCAACTATTCCAATTAAAGATTCATAATTTTAGTAGAAAATTCATATTATTGTTTGAAAACCGAATCATTCTAGTTGAAGATTCATTAGTTTATTTTAAAAGTAATTTTTAACTGAAAATTTAATTATTCCATTTATGGTTGAAAATCGATTCTTTTTAGTTCAAAATTCAACTATTTGGTAGATTATTTTTTTTAGTTCAAATTCATTTTCTTGTTTGGAAATTCAACTATTCCTGTTAAAGATTAATGATTTTAATTTAAAAATGCATGAGTTTGAAAATTGATCCTTTTTAGTTCAAAATTAAACTATTTGTTTGAAATGTATCTTTTTTTTTTTAACTAAAAATCCATGTCTTTTTCTTTGGTTGAAAATTCCTATTTTTTGGTAGAAGTTAATCTTTGCGGATAAAATTTCTTCTCTTTGGTTGAAAATTCAAATATTCCAGTTGAAGGTTGTTCATTTTCATTGAAAATTCATCCATGTGGTTGAAAAAAAATTTTTTTACTTGAAATTTATTCTCTTCTTTTTGGTGGAAAATTAATCTTTTTGTTAAAAAATTCTTCTATTTGGTTAAAAATTCAACTAATCCAATTAAAGATTCATAATTTTCGTTGAAAATTCATATTATTTATTGAAAACTAAACCATTCTATTTGAAGATTCATCATTTCCGTTGAAAATTCGTTAGTTTAGTTAAAAACTAATTTTTTTAACTGAAAGTTTAATTATTCCATTCATGGTTGAAAATTGATTCTTTTTAGTTCAAAATTCAACTATTTGGTTGAAAATGTATCTTTTTTATTTAAAAATCCATGTCTTTTTTTGAAAATTCGTATTTTTTTTTTAGAAATTAATCTTCTTGGATGAACATTCTTTTTTTTCGTTGATACTTCAATTATTGTTGTTGAAAATTAATTTTTCATGCTTAAATATTAACTATTACATATGTAGTAGAAAATAAATTTTTTTTTCGTTTAAAAATTCTTCTCTTTGGTTAAAAATGCT
>NC_046657.1:110607318-110630701 GCF_010883055.1 Belonocnema kinseyi | reverse complement strand
AAATTTTTTTTTCGTTTAAAAATTCTTCTCTTTGGTTAAAAATGCTGCTACTCCAATTAAAGATGCATAATTTTTGTTGAAAATTCATGAGTTTGTTGGAATGTGTATTTTTTAAAACTGAAAATTGAACTATTGCATTTTTGCTTTGAAGGTTGATTCTTTTCAGTTAAAAATTGATGTACCTTGTTAAAAATTCCTTTTCTTTTTGTAAAATTAATTTTCTTGTTTAAACATTCATCTTTCTGATTGAAAATTCAAATATTCCAGTTGAGGATTTATTTTCTTTTAAGATTCATCATAGTCTTTGAAAAATCATTTATTTATTGGGAAATTAATTTTATAACTGAAAATTTATTCTTTTCAGATAAAAATTTAACTTTCTACGTTGAACATTCCTCTCTTTTTTTGTAGAAATTAATTTTATTGCTTGAAAATTCATCTTTTTGATTGAAAATTCAAATATTCCAGTTGAAGATTCATCATTTTCATTGAAAATTCATTAGTTTGATAAAAAAAATTTTCTGTAGTTTAAGCTATTCCATTTTTGGTTGGATTGACTCTTCTTATTTCAAAATTCATTATTCCAGTTAAATTTTCATAATTTTAGTTCAAAATTCAACTATTTGATTGAAATGTTGTACTTTTTAATTGATAATTCATATATATTGTCGAAAAAAATCGTATTTTTTGGTAAAGAATTAATTTTCTTATTTGAAACTTCATCTTTTGGTTCAAGATTCAAGTATTTCAGTCAGGGACCCGACAAAAACTTTCGTTCCGTTTCATTATCGACTTTGATCTGCTATCTCTATGTTTGCCCAAGATTAGATAATATTTGAAATTACATTAATGATTGGATCAAAATTATTTTTTTTTTTAACTTACCGTAACGAAATGGAATAAAATTTTCGGTAGGGTCCCTGATTCCAGTTAAATATTCATCATTTAAGTTGTGAATAAAAAACTCGGTTGAAAGATAAACTGTTTTGTAAAAAAATCAACTATTTGGTTGAAAATGAATCTTTTTCAGTGGAAAGTTCATCTATTTCGTTACGGATTCATGTATTTTATTGAAAAATCGTCATTTTTGTAGAAAATTTATCTTTTTGCTTGAAAATCAAACTATTTGTATAAAAATTCACTTATCTTGTTGAAATGCAATATTTTTACTGGAAAATTTAGAAATTTGAAGTGGTTTAAATTGAATTTAATAGAGTATTCACATGAATTTCATCTAAATATGCATTGAATTTTAAGTGCAAGGTCAAATCAAAATTTATTTGAATTATTTCATGGACTTTAGACATAAATTCAAGAAATGAATAATTATGTTTTTAGTATTATTTAATTATTTTGGTTAATTATTGTAATATAATTTTTTTAAAGCTTTTTAAATAAAACATATTAAATTAATTCGTAGAAATTGAGAAAAAAATTATTTACATTAAATTCGTATGATAAATCGAAAAGAACTGGAATTGGCAGGTCATTTTTTTCCAGGATTTGAGTTTGCGCCCCAAATAGAGATTGCTCATTTTCTATTGTTTTTCTAGGATATATCAGAGCCGCTGCTGCTCTATGTATCGTGTGTATTTTGGCAGACATTGCCGCGACAGTTTTAACAGGACTTGGTCTTCGAACTCAAGACCATCGCAACAAACATAAATACTACAGATTTGCAGTTTCGTGCATGGGAATTGCCCGTAAGTTTCATTTTATTTCAATACTTTTTTTAGGGGCTTTAAAAAATTGCAAAAATTCTATTTTCCCCAGTTATTTCGCTGCTCATAGCCTTGGTGATTTACCCCGTGTGTTTTGCTGCAGAACTCAATTATGGTAAGTAATTTTGGCATCATCAATTTTGTAAATAAAAACCTTCAAATTAGCATTTGTGATTCATCATAAAATTTAATTCTAGATGTTACTAAACATTATTCATAAAAAGAGAAAAATTTAACTATAAATTATATTTTAATATTGAGAAATAATTATACTTTAAGTAATTATTTTCAAACATGTTGTTAATACGCTATAATTTTTTCACTTTCACATTTTCAAATAGATAAGAAAAATTAAATTATGGGGGAAAAAGTTGCAATGAAGAACTGAACAGAAATTAGAAGGTTTTTAGTAATTTTGAAAGATTTATAGGAACATTTTTAATGGTTTTGGTTTTATTTTTAAATAATAATTTTAGGTTTTGACGATTTTAAAATTTGCAGATTTGAAACAAAATTTGGATTTTTAAAGATTTCGGGAAAATATTTCGAAGCTTTTGAGTAATTTTGAAAGGTTTCGAGAGGTTAAAAATGATATTCTTAAGATTCATGGTGAAATTTTAAATGATTTTTTATTTATTTTTTTTTAAAATTAATTCTAAGGTTAAATTGAAAAATGATTTCAAAAAATTTAAAATTATTTCCTAAAATTTTGAAAAGAATTTAAAAGATTTTATAGCAAACTTTGCAATATTACAAAATTTCTGAAAAAATCAAGTAGGTTTAGAGATATATAGAAGTTTAAAACGATTCAAAAATAATTGAAAGCTTTATAAAGATTAAAAAAAAATAATAATAATAATAAGAATGTAGATTTTGAAAAAGAAGTCTTTTCAGAATTTTTAAAGGTTTCAAGAGAATGAAAAAATTTATTTAGATTCGTAAGAAAAATAAAATGATTTTTATTTTGAAAAATTAATTTTAAGTGAATATTAAAAAATATTAAAAGATTTCCAGAGATGTTAAAGAAGAATCTAAAAGATTGTAATGCGTTTTTTTATTTTGCAGAATTTTCAAAGAATTTCAGAAAAAATTAGAATAATTTAAAAATATTAGAAAGTTTGAAAATCCGAAAAGATTCAAAAAAGAATTTTCTTAAAATTCATGGGAATATTTTTAATGATTTTTCATTTTGAAAAATTAATTTTAAGAAAGAATTGAAAAATATTTCAAACGATTTCCTATAATTTCGAAAAAGAATGTAAAAGATTTTATAACAAAATTTTGCAATATTGCAATATTACAAAGTTTTAGAAATTTTAAAAATAAGTTTAGAGATAATATTTACAAGTTTTGAAATGATTAAAAAATAATTAAAAGTTCTAAAGATTTTCAAAAATTAAGAGTGTAGATTTAGAAATAGAAGCCTTTTACCAATTTTGAAAGGTTTCTAGTGAATGAAATAAATTCTTTAGGTTCCTAGGAATAATAAAAATGATTTTTATTTTGAAAAATTAATTTTAAGAGAATATTAAAAAGAATCTGAAAGATTTGAAGAAATTTTTTTTTTAATTTTCAAGTTTTAACTAATTTCAGGAAAAATTCGAATAATTTTAAAGTACTAGAAGGTTTAGCAATTCTGAAAAGATTAAAAAAAGAATTTTTTTAAGATTCGTGGAAATGTTCTAAAATATTTTTCATTTTGAAAAATGAATTTTAAGGGAGAATTGAAAAAGATTTCAAAACATTTCGAATGATTTCCTAACATTTTTAAAAAGTATGTAGAAGATTTTAAAGCAATATGTTTCAATTTGGCAAAATTAAAATTAAAAAAAAAAGTCGAGTAAATTCAAAAGATATTTAGAAGATTTGAAATGATAAAAAATATTTGAAAATTCAAAAATATTTCTAATGTAAAAAGTGTAGATTTTTAGAGATTTCAAACAATAACTTTACACTCTTTAAAATAATTTTCGAAGGTTTTAAGAAAATAAAAAAATTGACTTATAATGCCTGGGAACATTTGAAATAATTGTTTTGAAAAAATACGCTTTCATGAAAATTTCAAAACTTTCTAAACATGTCGAAAAACACGTGGAAGTTTGTCAAGGTATTTTTTTATTTTGAATGATTTTTCATAATTTAAGGAAAATTCGTGTCTGTTTAATAAATTTTAAGAATTTAAGCGAATTGGAAGAGATTATGAATATGTTGAAACTGGAAAAGATTTCCTAAAAATATTTTTTTATCTCTTTTTAAGATCTAAACCTCCTAAATATATTTCACGCTGAATGTGAAATAAAAAAAAAGTCTTACAAATTTTCTATATTATTTTTCGACACAATTAAAACCGTCAAAAAAGTTTTTGAATCTTTACAAAAGAATTGTATAAAATCTGTATTTATATAACGTCAAAAACAAACTGATAATACTTATTTTATATGTTATCAGAACACATAATCTAATTTTAGCTCGAATTTAGATATTAAAAAACTTTTAGCGAGACCTTCTTTAAAGTTTAGGCAGACTGTCTGTTGTCAAGAGAACTTTTCTTTCCTGAAAATATAATCGTCTCATTTTATTAATTTTGAACTTTATTCTCCAATGTATTTCGAAAGAGGAAGGTACTCACTAGAAATTTTATAGAATTGGAGACTGAATCCATTTCAAATCAGACAGGGCCCCACACTTGAAATCACCGAATCTCCCGAGGGCGAAATATGTTGTTTTTTGTTAGAGGAAATCAGGCGATACATATTTTTCTGATTTGCAATCTGATTTTTTTCTAAAAATGTCTGCTTATCTGAATTTTGTGCATTGTTTTTCCAAAAACTTGTACTTTAATAATGAAGATATCTTGTAAGTTTTATGCTTGCTAAATAACTTTTGTAGTCGGGAGAATTCTTTTTTTTTTTTTGTTACAAATGAATTTTCTACTTTTTCTTGGAAACAGTGATGGATACGAAGATGCCTTTATTTTATCAGTAGAAACTTAAACAAATATTAAGAAATATTAGTATTTGAATCAGATCAACAATAATATTTTTCAAATTTGCTTTTAAATAGATGTCAAAATGGAAATTTACGTAGCTTCGTGGAATTGTTTTATTCCGTTCACTCTATTAAAAGTGTTTAGTGATTCTTAATTGTATTGGAAAAAAAGTTTTAATCAGCTATTTCTAGACAATAATGGCCATTACCTTTTTGGCCTTTAGTGTACATGAATACGGCACTGTAGTTAAACTGAATTTTCATTAAACTTAAAAACTTTTTCCTTGTAAATAAAACTAGCAGATCTGGCCACGCCTTGCTGTGGCCGGGTCATGTGTTAGAACCTTATGGAACTTACAAATAAAAACATTTAATTTGCATTAAAAAATTACTGAGATAATTAATCGAGATAAAAAGTATCCTATTCCTCAAATTGGACCAAATTACACACATTATACCAAATTTCACCAACATCGGTTATGTAGTTTCGGAGTTTAGTGGCGACAAACATCGTGACACGAAATTTTTATACATATATATAGATAGATATCGTACTGTAACTTTGGAAAATGTATCAGAAGTCCATAAACTATGTTTATGTACTTACTTGAATCGAGTAGAAATCTCGCTAAAAATTATTTTCAAAGAAATTAAAACTGGAACCATCTTTTGATCTATTTTCTTTGTACCTTGAAATTTGTTATGCCTAATCACTTTTTCTATATAGAAAATATCGGCCTTAAACTTTGAAATATACAAGAGCCGACAGTAACTTACCTTTATGTACGTTTTTTTTTTAAATCTCGCACATATTCTAAGTATAAAAACAATTCTTAGGTTAAAAAAAAGTTCAAGGTTACTAAGAATATAAGTCAAAAAATGGTCCCAGTTTTAATTTATTTGAAAATCATTTTGAGCGAAATTCCTACTCAAATGAAGTACACAAACTTAATTTATGGTCTTCTGATACATTTTCCAAAATTTCAGTCCGATATTTTATTTATAAAAAAAGTTCTGAAGTTCAAAAAAAATATTGAGTGAACTGATAAAGTGAGGTCGGTAATATAGATATTTGAGTTTATCACATGCCCTTAAGGGCATGTGATACTTAGAAAATTGTTGATTTGACCAGTTTTCGGTTCCCCCGGCTTTTTTTCTAGAAGATGATAGAGAATTCTAGTGATTCTAAATGATAGAGAACATGCTAACGGACGTCCCCACACACTTTTTTGTAGGTTAATTAAAAAAAGTTTTAATTGAGCAAAATGTGATTAATTTGCATAGCGCTTAGGAAATAGTATTGATTTTTTCTTTGTTAGATTCCCCCGGCTTTTTTCCTAGGATAGGAAATATTTTGCCTTCAAAATCTGGGAAATTATACCGAACATGCTAACGGACGTCCTCAAACACTTATTTTGTGTTTTTTTTTATCAAAAAATTTTTGATATTGCTAACAACGTGCGTATATATTTCGAGGTTACAAATAAACATAGTAACTAATCTCCCGGAACTAACCTTGTTTGCAGGCAATCAAAAAAGTTTATTTCATAAATAATTTCCAGATTATCGGAAAGGCAGAGATGAAAAACGACGTAACCTCAAAATAATGCATAAAATTTTTATTTAGCACAATAAATTTTGTTTTGTTATTATCCCTCAAAAAAGAGTTCGGGGACGTCCGTTATGATATTTTATAGCATCTCCGAATTCAGTTTTTGAAAATTTTCATTTTTGTGAAAAAAAGCCGGGGAAACTGTAAGTATCACATGCCCTTAACTTTAAAAATGATCTGAATCTCACAGGAAATCGACCAATGTGGGAATTTGGTTGGGCGTACGGAGTAGGTTGGGGCGCTGCAATTTTCCTCTTTGGCGGTGCAGTTCTACTTCTCTGCGACAAGGAAAGTGAGGAAATTTACTACAAGGAAAGAAAAATCGTCCGAGACGACATCACCGGTGGTGGTTCAATGATTGGCGTGGGTCATCACGGCGGAAGAAGCGGGATGCAACTAGCCTAGTGGCATTGCTCCCTGCCCGATGTTGTTCTCTAGGGAATCAAGCACTTCCTTTTCCATCCACACAGTTTACTGTGCAAAAGGCGAAAAGGACACACGCGGGGACTCAAAACTGTTGAAATTCACGGTATGCCTGCTACTGTATTCGAGTGTGAATGATTTTTTATACGCGACATCTTCCTAATACCTGCTCTTTTAATATTTACAACTGATAATTGACGACAATTTGGATTCAATTTCTACCAACTCGGGCACATCTCGAAATTAAGGAAAAGCCAATGCGACTTTCATGCTCTCTGTTTTTCTCCAATTGCTCTTCGGCCATTCGAACACGTTCCGCCTGATCCTTTGGGGACCACTTTGTCCTTTCTTTTGCAAAATTATGAATTCAAACAAAACAAAAGCAAAAAAAAAAGAAGAAAAAAAATGCAATTAAAAAGTACTTTTCGTACCTAGTTGCAACGTGAATCTTTGATACTGCATTTACGTGAAGACTGTGATAGTTATGATTGGCGTTTAAAATCTAAATTGTTACATGAGGTCAGGGGTTCGATTTCAATTTGGAGATAATAGGACTTCAATTTATTTTTCTTAATTTCCTTAATTTACGTTTAAGTTTAACGTATTATTAATTATGGTTATCAATTTGATTTGTATATATAATTTGTATAAACACTTAGTTTTTAAGGATAATTTATTGCACGTGCAAGGCGCCGATTCGCTTTTGTTAATGACTGACGACTTTTATAGAGAATTTAATGTACTTTAATTATTTCTTCATTATAACACTGATCTCCGACGAATTTTGTTCGTATCGAAAGTGTTAGTCTTCGCTGTTGTCGAGCCAAAGACTGTTCAGTTCAATGCGATCTTTGCTACGTTTATACCGAGAAATAAGTAAAATTAGGCAACGAGTTTTATGTGGATGCGATTGTTTTTTTTTTTTTTTTCAGTGAACCCGAAAATTTTATCCATTGAATAAGTGAGCGTCTTTCGTACAATATGAACATTAAGTGGAGAGCACAGTGTTTGGATGCGTGAGTAGAGGCAGCTCGGGTAGGCAAATATACTACCCCATTGCATTATTTGCATTACGATATGTGTATATAAAATAGATACCTGCATCGGATAATTTACGAACCTTAAATTTAGGGAACTTAACTTTTATCTGAAGGATAGTTTCGATGTTTTTTTTGTTTTGGCGATATTTGCAAGTATTAGAGTCGCACCGTGCGTAGATTATTATCATTCCTTCCTACGTTATAGGATTTAGAATTAATGAGTAGATTATGTGTGAAGAGAACACCTCTGCACCATTATATAGACACGCTACGCTTTTATTATTATTATTTTTTTTACGGCAACTTATGATTTTAATCTAGTTGTAATTTTGTAAGAGTGCATTTTTAAGAGAGCGTAATTATCACGCGTAACGCAAAATTAACTGTCCACAATAAAGCGTAGTGTCTTAGGAAAGCGATCTAATTGTTTCTATTCTCGTTGTTTCTAATCCCTTCGCAAATTCCCATCCTCGTGAAATCCGAAAGTCTGATGCGATTGGAAATAACGAGACGGAAGTCTGGATTCTCGATAGTTTATCGTTGGATAGAATACATATCATTATCACTGTTATTACTCGATAACGACGTTGCAATGGAGTAACTTGTAATACTAAGGCTCGTATATTGAATAGAGGTACTGTAATTTACTGTCGGCAGTAATTTGTGTTACCAATCGAGAGACGATTTTAGATTAGTGCTCTGCATCACTTTACATTTGACCGTATGGCATTGATGTACACATATCACAGTATTATACAGAGAATAAAAGATAAAGGAAAAACAATTTCGGTCACGAGCTTTTGGACTTTTGTCCCATTATTTAATAAGGTAACGCGCGACAGATTGTAAATTGTTGATTCGTATAAAAATGTTTTATCCCGATAGTGCTACTGATCGATTGTCTATAAATCGGTATTTATTGCTGGATTTCCTAAAGCCAAGCTTGTAGAAGTTTCCCTTCATTCGTTGAGAGCTATTTTTAGGAAAAAGTGATGTCGAGACCAAGGTGATATTTTATTCAAACTTCCGGTGTTTTTTCAAAAGGATGGAAAATGTTTCTGAATATTTTTGGTCCGTTCCAGTGTCCTCTGAAACATTAGGGCATTTGTTAAACTCCAGTTTAGACTATTTAAATTATCTTCGGTATTATAATGTTCAGTATTTTTTGAAAATGAAAGAACAGTCTGTTAAAGGAAATTTTTCTTAATATCTTCATAGTGGTCATTTTTAAAAATGTGTTTGCTCTCAGAGTGGGATTTGTTCGTATGCCTAAAGAAAGTACCCCAAATTTTATCTAAATTGGTTAATATTTACTTTAAAAATTAGGACCTTGAAAATTTATATGGCAGAAATTATGCAAAAACGAAAAATCTGCTTAACTTTTTCAATTTTTATTCGAATTATTTTATCTCCGTGAAAAAAGTTGCATGGGATGCTTAAAATAAAATTCATAGTAAAAAAATTTTTTTTTTTAATCACATGTCTGCGGCCATCTGAATGGGATCAAAAAAGCTATTTCTTTAAGTTATTAACAAAATGCGATAAAAAGTTGTAGCAAAATTTAATAATTCTCAAGTGAATGCAAGATCTCAAAATTCAAACATTTGAAGAAGAAAAATGGCGACTAATTAGAAACAAAAAATACACTGTTAAAAATATAAATGAAAAATACGTTTTGTTCTGTATTTTTTTCCTATGATTTATATGGGAAAATTACACGTTCAGTGCAACTAAAAAACCTGGAATTGTCTGGGAATTTTTATATGCCTGGAAAAACCTGGAAATGTAAGGTAATTTTTTCGAAAGCGTGCTTAATTTTTTTTTAAATCGCAATATATAATCGAATAACAATGATTATTCATTTGTACAAATAGCGTTATATTACTGTATTTAACTATTTTGTTCAAAATTCTTTTTATTTTATTCTTTTATTAAATTATCATTTTCAATTGAAAGTTTTTTCTACTATTCTACTTTTGATAAGAATATGTTAAATTGTGTAGGTTTACTAGTCTATTCTATATTTGATGAAAAATTGATGGTTTTCAGTTCAAAATTCAAGTATCCGGTTGAAAATTCGTTATCTTTTGTTTGAAATTAATACATGTGTTTTGTTCAAAATTCTTTTTTGGTTGAAATATTAATTACATCTTTCGTTCAGAATGTATGTTTTTTTTGTGATGAAAATATAATTACTTTGTTAAAATAAACTATTTTGTAGTAAATTTGTTACTTTTTTGGTTAATAGTGAATTTTTGTTACTGAAAATGTAAATATTTCAATTTAATATTCCATAATTTCAATGAAAAATTCATGTTTTAAATTTGAAAATCCACTATTCCAGTTGAATCTTCATAAATCTAGTTGACAATTAATCACTGTTTAAAAATGTAACTATTTTTTTTGAAAATTAGATTTGTTTATATCAAATTTTTTTAAACTGAAAATGTAACTATCATTTCTAATTGGATATTCCATCATTTTAGTTGAAAATTCATCCTTTCGCTGGAATATTAATTTTTTCCTCAGAAAATTTAACCATTAATTTTTTTGATGGACAATTTCTCTCTTAGTTCAAAATTCATATATTTTGTTGAAAATTCGTATTTTTTTGGTAGAATTTAATCTTCTTAGTTAAAAAATAAACTATTCTAGTTAGAAAGCTTCATTATTTTACTTGAAAACTCTTCTTTGTTTTAATTCAACTATTCCTGTTGAAGATTCATCATTTGAGTTGAAGTTTCATCAGTTTGGTTGCAAATTTTTTAACTGAAAAAGTTTATTTCATTGCAAATTTATATATTTTTTTCAAAACACCGTATTTTTTCGTAGAAAATGTTTTTGGTTTTTGGTTGAAAATTCAAGTATTTCGTTTAAATATTGATAATTTTTGTTGAAAATTTATCTTTTTGTTTGAAAATAAAACTACTTGATTGAAAGTTAAACTCTTTTGTTTAAAATTAATCTTTCTGATTTAAAATTGATCTATTCCAGAAGAAGATTCGTAATTTCACTAGAAAAATAATTACTTTGGTTGAAAGTTGAGTGTTCTTTTTTTTCTAAAGTGACCGTTCTGTATTTCGTAAGACAGTCCTGCATTTGAGCAATGTGTCCTGCGTTGAAGGTAAATGCCCTGCAAACGTCCTGTAAAAGACGATTTTTTTTTTCTCTACTCCGAGGCTTCTGAGTTTCTCTAGGTTCTCGACCAATCAAATTTGAGATTTCAACATTGCGAGTAATACAATATATTTAAATAAATGTGATTCATCACTCAAAACCTTTCTCAGTGTAAACATATTAAACCTGCCCCCCCCCCCCCCAATCCTACAGTCCGCGTCCTGCATTTGAGCGTTTCAAATCTGTTCACTTCATTTTTGGGGTAAATTAATTTTTATAACTGAAAATTAAACAATTCCATTTTTGGTTTTAAATTGATCTATTTTAGTTCAAAATGCAACTATTTGATTGAAAATTTCTTCTTTAGTTAAAAATTCAACTATTTCATATGCATTTTATTGAGATATCGTCGTTTTTGGTAGAAAATTAATATAGTTTTTTTAATTTAACTATTTTGTTGAAAAATCATCTATCTTATTCAAAATTAGGAATTTGAAGTGGTTTAAATTGAATTTAATATAGTAACCGCATTCATTTTACCTAAATATGCACTAAATTTTAAGTATAAGGAGATATAATAAAAATTCGTTTGAATTAATATTCATAATAATGAACTTTAGGGACAAATTCGACAAATGATTAATTATGTTTTTTGTATTATTTAATTAATCGATAAATATTTGAATGCTTCCGTAAAACGAAAAAAAAATTCATGATTTGTCTAGACACCCTGTCGAAAACCCAGTGATCTTTGAGGGGAATTTACATAAGAAGAATCAATTTTACCTCAAGATTGATAGAAATTCACAACATGTAGGGGAAATTGCATAATTTTGTTCGTGTAGTTTTACACCGTTTCTTATGTGAACTTTGCATCTTTTTGATAAATTTTCCACAAAGATCACTGGTATTTTCATGACCTACGATTGTTATGAAATAATTGCATGCACATTTTTACAGTGCAAAGGCCTTTTCACCACAGTTTTCACCTTGAAACGTTTTAAATTTAGGAAAACAAACTGTTTGGCTTCAGAAGTTACTTAATAATTTTAAAAATCTCAATTAAAAAAAAATGGCAGCCAGTTAAGGAAAAAGCTCATTTTTACAATTTTCAACTTAATGCGTTGAAATTTCATAAAAACAAACTTTTTGACTTCAGACACTCCTTGATAATTTTAACAATCCATAATATCGAGACGAAAATTGTCGCTAATCCAGGTACATTAAGCTAGCACCTTCACAATCAAATTTTTGAATTTTTCTTAGCTCAAAATTTTGGGCTGCAATAAAAATTTTTGGGCTCCTTTACTTTTTTCAAAAAATCAATTTTCTTGTGGAGGTGCCAGCTTACATTGACCCAGAACCTCCACTTCTTTAAATCACTAAATAATAAAAATTCAATTACACCAGAATTTTGGGCTTTTTTGGGCTCTTAAAATCCGCAAAAAAATATTCCCCAAACTAATCCTTAAGTTCCAAAATCGACCTCCTTCAAAAAATTAAAAATTTTCAGTAATTCATTAACGGGATATTTTTGGGCTTTTTTGGGCTCCCAGAAAATACCCACTTCAATTTTTGGGCTCCAACCCTTACAGTAAAAAATTAACCCCTTTGTAACACGCAGATACGAAATTGTCAAAAAATAACTTTTATTAAGTTTTAGAGCTTGAATAGTCTCTGATTTTTGGGCTTTAACCTTTAGCGTCAAAAATGTACCCCTCTCTGCCACATTAAGGGTTGATGTCCAAAAATTGTAGCGTGTATTTTCGAGGAGCCCAAAAATCAGAGACTATATTTTCATTGAAAAATTCTAGAAAAATTTATTTTTTGACAAAGTAGTATCTACGTGGGTTGATTTTTGACGTTAAGGGTTGAAGGCCAAAAATCGTAGCGTGTATTTTTGAGGAGCCCAAAAATCAGAGACTCTATTTCCATTGAAAAATTCTATAAAAATTGATTTTTTGACAAAGTGGTATCTACATGGGTTGATTTTTTATGTTAAGGGTTGAAGCCCAAAACGCGTAGCGTGTATTTTCGAGGAGTCCAAAAATCAGAGACTATTTCCATTAAAAAATTCTACAAAAATTTATTTGCAGGCAAAGTTGTAACTACGCAGTTTAGAGGGGTTGATTTTTGACTTAAGGGTTGAAGCCCAAAAATCGTATCGGATATTTTCGAGGAGCCCAAAAAATCAGAGACTATTTCCATTAAAAAATTCTACAAAAATTTATTTGCAGACAAAGTAGTATCTACGTGGCAGAGCAGGGTTGATTTTTGACGTTAAGGGTTAAGGCCCAAAAATCGTAGTGGGTATTTTCTGGGAGCACAAAAAAGGCCCAGAAATATCCCGTTATTGAATTACTGAAAATTATCAATTTTTTGAAGGGGGTTGATTTTGGAAGTTAAGGGTTGATTTGGGGAAATTTTTTTTTTCGAATTTTAAGAACCCAAAAAAGCCCAAAATTCTGATGTAATTGAATTTTTATTACTTAGTGATTTAAAGAAGTGGAGGTGCTGGGTTAATATGTAAGCTGGCTAATAATAAACTAATCAAACAGTATCATTGAAATCAGTTCCCTTGATATCTTATTTCTGCATTTCTTTTTTTCCTCGAGTTATTTTATAGTTTTTAAATCAATATTTCTTCTTATGATAAAGTTTAAAAATATATTTCGTTGAAAACTTCAGTAATAGGCTTTTTTAAATTTCGAATTGGCCACCATTTTTCTCTGCATATTTTGGATAGTTAAAATTATCAAGTAGTTTCTGAAGCCAAACAGTGTTTTTATAAAGTTTTAAAGTATCTCTTTGAAAACTGTAAAAATAAGCTATTGTTTTAGTTTTGAACCGGCTGCCATTTTTAAAATTTTTGGATTTTGAGATCTTGCATTCGCTTCACAAAAAAATTACTAAATTTGTTCATGTTTGGTCACCCTTTGTTAATAACTTTAAGAAATATAATTTTTGGGCCCATTTTAATGGATAATGCAACCTACAATAGATAATCATTAATGAAGAACACAAATAAAAGAAAAATCATTTAATTTAATTTGTGAGCACATAAGGTTTTACGTAGTAATTAAATTACATATTGGACATATATTAGTATTTTTAATTAATGATTATCCACTGTTGGGAGGTTTCCCCTAAATATTAACTGGTTTGGCTTAAATTGTGTGTACTATTCTTTAGGGCATACGAAAAATTCCGTCAGTGGGATAAAACGAATTTTTATAAAACCGATGAAAAAAGGTGCTATCTACATTTTTTCCGGAAATCATACGACAAACTAATAACTTTATCCACCAGTACAAGTGTTTAGTATCCTCTTTTCAAACTTAGAACATTTTACAAAACATTCTTTGATAGTATCGCGGTCAGTACCCCGTTAAAAAAAGTTTTAAAGGCCATGTGGCGAGCGGTTCACGTGACCAGATTCCTACCTTAACGACGCTTTTTTTTATTTCCTAACTTATTTTTACACCAAACGCCACATCCAATTGAAAATTTTGGATAATAATCAAAAAGCAATAAGAAAAGTGGGCCTGGTTCTAAAATGTAATAATTATGCAAAAGTAAACCAAAATTATTAACAACATTTTTTTTCATAATTATAAAACTGGATGTGTGGCTTCGTGTGAAAATAACTTGAGAAATAAAAAGTAGTTTCGATAAGGTAGAAATCTGATCAAGTGACCCATCAATCATAAAATATTCTTCAGTAGTATAGTGGCCAATACCCATTTTTCAAACGTTTCAAATTACGATTTCAAGTTTCATAAAATATTCTTTGGTAGTATAGCGGTCAGTACCCAGTTAAAAAGTTTTTAAGTTTCATAAAATATTCTTCAGCAGTATAATATTTAGTACCCCCTTTCCAAACGTTTTCAAGTTTTATAAAATATTCTTCGGTAGTATAGTGGTCAGTACCCCCTTTTCAAACGTCTCAAATGACGTTTTCAAGTTTTATCAAATATTCTTCGGTAGTATAGTGGTCAGTATCCCTTTTCCAAACGTTTCAAATGACGTTTTCAAGTTTTATAAAATTGTCTTCACTAATGGTATCAATTTCCTTAAAACTCTCACCTAAGCATGAGGTTCCAATAAATAAAAGGAAAAGCCTCCTTCTTCATCAAATAAGCTGCGTGAGATTCTTTTCCCTGATCAAAGGGAAAAGTTTCTCTCGGTTGCAAATTGTAATCGAACTCAGCGAGAATGCATTTTCCATATGCAGTAACCAAAGGACAAGATGCGTAGCCATCGTAACAATGATCCATCTCTTTTCCCTCCAATGTAGCCATAATATTTTTGTAGACAACTTTCGACTGTGGTGCTGAAAAAAAATTTTATCAACTCTTTTCTGGGCGAGAAAATTAAATAGCAGTTGAGATTACCAATCGCAGCCATCGTTTTGGAATTTGGAGAACTCGTGCAATCACCAAGTCCGTAGATATTCGAATATTTAGTGTGTTGCAGAGTTTTTGGAGAAACGGATAAGAAGCCGGCTTCGTTTGTTAAGGAGTTACTTTTTAAAACATCGGGTGCACTCATTGGCGGACTCACGTGCAAAAGTGAATACTATAATTAAAACTTTGCATTAGTATTTTATGCTTTCCTCAGATAGAACATAAAAGAATGAAAAAACAAACCTCGGTGGTCCACTTTTTTTCCGGATTTTTTAGATTCTGAAAGACTGCTTCCTTTTTATCAGGCTTGATTTCGACCAAATTCGTTTGGAGATTCACATTAATATTTCTTCTTTTACAAACTTCCCAAAGAGAATCGGCGTACTTCTTCACACCAAAAATCACTGGTAAGGTAGTGTTGTAAACAACATTTATGGCATATCTCCTTTTTTGCTAAAATAGATTCAATATTTACATTATTTGGTAATTATCTTCTTTTTTTTAAATTAAAATGTTGGTTTGAATTTTAAAATTGAGTACTTTGCGCCAGTAATCTTCAGCGAGGTATGCAATTTTCTGTGGAGCGCCAGGACATTTAATTGGACTATTTGGAAAAGTGAAAAGGGCGCTACCATTTTTCGTTCTTTTGATTTTTTCAAAAACTTTCGAAACGGTATTCGGTCCGTAAATTGAACAGACTTGCGCATCTGGATTTTCGAGACCTTCAGCCAATCCTGGGATCTATTAAAAAGCAAAATTATAGATTATGTATAATAACAGGTAAATTTTTTTGTATACTTTACCGCGTTCCAGTTAGTTTGGAGACCAAGGGCAACAATGAGAATTTCGTACTGAATAGTATGATTTTTGGTGGTCACTTTACAGTTTTCGGGATCGAAACCAACGACAGAATCTTTTAGCCATTGCGCGTCTTTTGGAAGAACATCTTTCATTTTTTTTCGGGCTGATTCAAGTTTTCCTACTCCTGCGCCGATCAAAGTAAATATTGGCTGGTAGTAGTGATCCTAAAAATTGTTGTTAATAATATAGAGAAATTCATAAATGAGTTATGAAAAAATGTGGAAAGTAAGAGAAATTCTTCACGAACTTCACAGGGCTCAACAATTATCACATGATTTGGTTGATCTTTATACTTCTTTGAAAATTTTGCTGCTATTGTGCAACCTCCACATCCACCACCAAGTACCAAAATTTTACACCTAAAAATTGTTATGTAAAGTAGAATTTTTAAAATAAAAATGTACCTTCCTTTTAAATTTATATATGTTTTTTTATATTGCACGAGAAATTATGAAACTTACGAGTGAGATGCATATCTGACATTCTGAAATTTCAATATCCTCGAAGAACTTCTCACAATGCCGTACATGATTTCTTTATATATAATCCGAAATCTGCAAATTATTAGTTTTTTTTAATGTACATAAATTAAAATAAATTCTTGTTAATTGCAGCTATAATAATTCTTTACTTTGAACTATATTGATAAATTTGAGATCCTTTATTAAAATTAAACTAGAAGATAACAAAAGTTTGATTAAAAATGATTTGTGATTATAATATCAGGCTGTCTACCCTATAAGGAAAACCTGGAATTGTCGGGGAACTTTTATATAAATCGAAAAATCCGGAAATGTCAGGGAATTCTTTCAAATAAAGGCCATTTTTGCAAGGAAAACTTTGACTATTTTTTAATATTTCAAAAATTCATTCTCTTAACTGAAAATTTAACTATTCACTTTTTGGCTGAAAAATCATCTTTTTGGTTGAAAATTATTTGTTTTAACTGAAAATTTATCTATTCCGTTGAAAATTTATGTAATTAGTTGCAAAACTGTCTTCGTATAAAATTAATTTGTATGCTATAAAATCAATCTTTTTATTTGAAACTTAATCTTTTTGGTAAAAATTCAAGTATTACAGATAAATATTGCTCATTTGACCTAAAAAACGCATATTTTTGGCTTCAAATTCATCTATTCCAGAAGATTCATAATTTTAATTAAAAATTTATTACTTTGGTTGCAATTTTTGTTTTGTGGAAGATTTTTTTTTCAATTGAAAATTGTACTATTCCATATTTAGTTGAAAACTGATCTTTTAGTCACAAATTCAAGTATTTGGTCGAACATTATTTATTTTGTTGAATAATCTTTTTTGGTATAAAATTAACCTTTTTGGATGAAAATTCAACTTGTTGGTTGAAAATGCAACTATTACAGATAATAAATCAACTTTTTGTTTAAAAGTCAACTATTTCAGTTGGGTAATCATCATTTTAGTTGAAAATTCACCACTTTCGTTGACATTTTTTTCGTGTGAGAAATTAATTTTTTTAGCTGAAGGTTTAACTATTCCATTCTTAATTGAAAACTAGTTTTTTCAGTTAACAAATCTAATATTTGGTTAAAAATTGACCTTTTTAATTGAAAATTTAATTACTTGATTCAAAATTCATGTATTTCGTGGAAAATTTTGTATTTGCTGCTAGAAAGTTAATAATTTTGTTTGTAAATTAATCTTTTTGTTTGAAAATTCATCTTTTTAGGTTGAAATTTTAAGTATTCCATTTAATTATTCATCATTTTAGGTGAAAACGTATCTTTTTCGTTGAAAATAAAATTACTTGGTGGAAAATTAAGATCTTTTGATAAAAATCCATAATTTTTGCTTAAAACGCATTTATTCCAGTTGAAGATTCATCATTTTAAAAAAAATTCTTCAATTTGATTGAGAACTTTTTTGGTGAAAATTAATTCTTTAAACTTAAAATTTAACTATTTAACTTTTTTTGAAAATTGGTATTTTATAGTTCAAAATTCAATTATTTGGTTAAAAGTTGATATTTTGTAGTTCAAAATTTAACCATTGGATTGAAAATTCATGTATTATCTTGAAAAATTATCCCTTTTGATAGAAAATTAACCTTTTCGGTTTAAACTCAACTATTCAGTTAAAGATTTATCATTTTATTTAAGAAAAAAACATCGCTTTGGTTGACAATTTTTTTAACTGAAAATTTAACTATTCAACTATTTATTTTGAAAACTGGCCTTTTTATTTTAAAATTAAATTATTTGGTTAACAGATTATTATTTTTTAGTTCAAAATTTAATCAATTTATTGAAGAGTCATGTTTTTTTAAATTATTCTTTTTGATTAAAAATTTAATTATTTCGTTCAAAATTGAACTATTGCAGATTTTAGTTAAAAATGTATCACTGGTTGAAATTGTTTTTGTTGTGAAAATTAATTTAACTGAAAATTAAACTATACAACTTTTTGTTAAAAATTGGTCTTTTTTAGATCAAAATTTAATTATCTGGTTAAAATGTAATCCTTTTTAGTTAAAAATTGAACTATTTGATTGAGAAGTTATGAAATTTGTTGAAAAATCACCCTTTTTGGTAGAAATTTAATCTTTTTGGCAAAATTATACCTGGAAGATGTCTGAAATTATCAGGAAACTCTTCTCTATGATTTGAGTAGACATCCGATAATATAAACATAAACTAATGAATTCCACAACTTTAAGATCTTATATAAACACACACTTTCGAAAATTTATTCAGAAAGTCCATTTAAAATGAAGGAGTTCTTATTTAAAATGGAAAATATTTAGAAAATATTATTAAAAAGATTCTCAATAATTATAAACAATTTAAACAGATTTTTGGTATCACAAATCTAAAAAATTACGCAAACTTATGAAAGCGCGTATGAAATTTCAAATACCGTGCCTCTATAACCTTGTCACTAACAGATGTTAGTTGTCAAAACATGTAAAATCTTTGAGGTTATATACGCGGGAAGTAAAAAAATATTCTTTGTCAGAAAAAATCATTAACAAATAAATTATACTTTAAAACTAAAAAAAAAATTTACCATATATTAAAAATCATTCACTTTCTCAAGAATAAAGTCCACAAATTCTTAAAAATATCACTACAAAATATCCGACGTAATTTTTCTCCTTCCAATAAAAAAAAATACTACCGAATACAACTAAAATACAAAAAAATAATCTCTAAAAAATCGAAGAATTCAAGAATTCAATTATGGAGTACAAACAACCGCATTAAAAAAATATATAAAACTACTTTGATATTTAATCATGGATTCTACATTCCTCACTGTCAAAATGTTTATCTTTTCTATTATTGAGATATTGAAAATAACCAGAAAAAAACTTATCTCCAGTTTTATCAATATAAAAAATGTGTATTTATAAAAATTAAATAAATAGTTGCAATTTATTTATAATATAAATATCCTTTGATTAATACGTGATTTGACTCTTTTTCCGTTTTTTATCTACACCGGAAATTACATCTCTCTCACTTTTCTTTCTTCACGAGCCACGAGAAAACTGGTTCAGCGCTGATCAATTTTTCTTCGATAAATTGGTCATCTCGACCAGGAAAATATTAAACAATGGTGAGGCACTTTCTTAGTTTCGAAAATTTAATTCAATCAATTGATTTTTGCAAAAAAGTTATTTATTGTAATTGCATTCGCTGTGAAAAGGAAATATTTCTAGGTTAGGTTAACCACATGTGTCGCGTTTGTTCAGCGGGATTTAAAATTTCGTAAAATTCGAAGTGTTTTTGATTCAAGAAAATGTAAAATTGAATTGAAATCAGTGTTTTCTTATTTTTATATGGTTTAATTTCGTTTCTATCATCAAATTCGGATTGACTTTTGAATTTCGAGGTTAGATTTTGGGAAGCATCTTCTTTTTGAAATCTAGGCGGACCTTTTTGAGATATTTGGGTTGTTTTTGAGAGCAAAGTGATTCATAACGATGTTTTGTGGATTATAGGCAAGTATGAAGGCTGAAAATCCAGAAAAGCCTGGACCCGATGTTCCCCCGGTTCATCGAATCAGGATAACCTTGACTTCCAGAAACGTTAGATCTTTGGAAAAAGGTGAGGTTTTTTGTATGGATTATATTAATTATATCTTTTTTTCCTGCATTTTTCTACCATTTTATGCTTTTTCTCATTGAAATTAATATTTGAGCGATTTCGAATTAATAAGGCTCGAATTGTGAAATATTAAAAACTGTGAACCTTCTCAATATCATACGGCTTTTAAATCGCCAATTTTTAAGTCTAATCTTAGTTTTGCAATATTAGCAAATTTTGGTTTCGTTTTTAAGTGCCTTGCGCCTAAAGATTTTTTGAGCGACCACACTATTTTGCTATTATTTCGGAAAAATTACACTAAAAACACTAATATGTTGTAAAATAAAAAGATCAATTTTCATTTTTAAAAAACAAACATTTTTACATACTATTTCAATTTTATACGAAATGATGGGATTTTCAAAACGAAAATATGAATTTTCAACAGAAAAATATCAATATTTCGCCAATACATTTAATATCGAATAAAATAGTACAATTTTCAGTTAAAATAATTAATTTTTTACCGAATAGTTCAGTTTTAATATAAAAAGGATCAATTTTTCATTAAAAAAATGGAATGTTTGAATTTTAGAGAACCGATTTTTCATTTAAAAAAATGTCTGCAAAATAGTTAAATTTAAAAGCCAAAAATATTAATTAAAATTTGTTTTCAATAAACAAACTAATTTTTAAAAGAATGTCTAATAGTAGATATTTTAAACAAGAAAATTTTTCCATGTTAAAATCAATACAACTTCCAATAAAAAAAATTAATTTTCAACGAAAAAATATGAATTTAATTACTTGGTTGAGTGTTACTCTTTTGTTAAAATTAATTTGTTGTGAAGGATTCATCACTTTAATTCAAATTCATCTCGATTTCATCAACTTGAACTATTTTGTTGAAAATTTATGTTGCTTTTTTGTTGGTTGACAATTATTTTTTTTTTACTGAAAATATAACCATTTAATATTTAGTTGAAAATTTGAACTTTTGGCAGAAATCAATCTTCTGGGCTGGAAGTTAATCTTTTGTTCAAAATTTAATGATTTTTGACTCATAATTTTAGTTGACAATTCATGTTTTTGCTTTTAAATTCAACTATTTCAGTTGAAGATTCATAATTTGAGTTGAAAATTTAAATATTCAGTTTTCGTTTTGCAATTTATCTTGTTAATTTAAAATTCATGTTTTCTCTCAAATTCGTCATTTTTGTTAAAAATGATTCTTCTATTCCATTTTTGATTGAAAATTGATCTTTTTTTCTTTCTTATTTTGTTAAAAAAATCATCTTTGTGGTAGAAAATTCATCTATTCCAGATAAAGATATATTATTTTAGTTGGAAATTCATTAGTTTGGTCGAAAATTTAACTATTTAGTTAAAAATTGGTCTTTTTTTAGTTGAAAATTCAACTGTTTTATTAAAAATGTATATATATTTTTAAAAAATCGTCTTGCTAAAAAATTAATTTTCGTGTTTTAAAATTAATCGTCTTGTATGTAAATTAATTATTGCCATTAAATATTGATCATTTTAGTAATTAATTGGTTAAAAGTTAAATTTGTTTAAAAAACAAATCTGCTTTTTTTGGTGGAAAAACAATTTTTTTAACTTAAAATTTAACTTCCATTTTTGGCTGACAACTGATCATCTTTAGTTCAAAAATCGGCTATTTCTTTAAAAATTGATCTTTTTCGAATGCAAAGTCAACTCTTTGTTTGAGAATTAATGTGTTTGTATTTTTATTCGAATTCATGGACTTTTAGAGACAAATTCAAGAAATGATTAACCCTTCGTGGGCACACTTCCGTAAAATTACGTGAAGAGCATATTGGGTGTTTGGTACCCAAGGATATTCAAACGTGGGCTTTGTCGGCGGTATTGGATAGTTCTTTACAAGAAATCAAAATTAATGATTAATTTATCTAGTTTAAGGAGAAAAAGGTTTCCTAACAGTTTTTGAAATTTAACGTAGTTTAAAAAATTCCTTTTTGAAAAAAAAAATTAAAAAGGACTTCTTTCACTCTAAAATTTATAACTTTTGTTACTTAAATTAAAATTTTACTCAAATAAGTCCGAGATACGGCGCTTGAAAAATAAAATTAGTCTTATAGTGTTTGTTCCAAAGAAGGTATTTATTCTAAAAAATAAAAGCTTCAATTCAATGAAAAATGAAACACCGTACTTTGCGCGATTAAACGATTTTATTGATCTTAAACTGCGTATAGAAATGATAAAATCAAAATTATGTGAAAATGACATAGAAAAATAAGTTTTCATGTCATTTGTTAATCTGGCGCCCACATGTTTCATATTCTTGAATTTGGTACGTTTTGTTAAAGCACAAATAAGTTGCTGGGTGTTTTCACCCAGTATGTCCTTGAAGGGTTAATTATGTTTTTAGCCTTATTTAATTATTCATTTAATCTATCATATCAAAATATTTAAGAATATCTTGTAAAATTAATTAAATTCCTAGAAACTAATAAGAACACGATTATTTTGTAATAAACTCGCGAAAAATTATACCTGGAATTGTTAGGGAATTTTTTTCTCCAGAATTTAAGTAGGCACCCTCAGTATGTACTTAAAAATTTGAATTGTATCTGAATTTAACCCTTAATTGACACCCTGAGTCCAAAGGATCCCAGCATTTTTCCGCGCTCGATTTAATTGCACTAAATTAAAATACCTTTTTTGAAATTTCTCCTATAATAATGACTTTTCCTTTACAGTATAGTATCTCAAGAGTATCATACTAAATTTTTAGGATTTAATATTAAAATTAACATGACTAATGAATTTTTAGATGAAAAAAACGCATTTTTTTCATCTTTTTCCCAAATTTTGTTCACCAATTTAAAATCAATTAATTGCTACAAAACCAATTGCATTTCAAAAAAGACATTGTAAAGTAATTCAGAAAAAAATTTTAAGCAAAAATATCTAATACAGACTGTGTAATGCACGTTTGAATACGCTCGGGTCCGGCAGACCCATTGTGCCATTTACGTTCGAGCGCGAGAGTGTGCCAGTTAAGGGTTAAGGGCATGTGACACAGCTAAATACCTATATTACCGACCTCACTTTTTCAGTTCACTGAATGTTTTTTTAAACCTAAGAACTTTTTTTATAAATAAAA
>NC_046657.1:110596293-110607218 GCF_010883055.1 Belonocnema kinseyi | reverse complement strand
TAGTTTTCTTTCGGCTCTTGCATTTCTCAAAGTTTGAGACCGATATTTTATGTATAAAAAAAGTTCGAACGTTCAAAAAATGTTGAGGTTCAGGAAAAAGATAAAATAATTTTCAGTGAAGTTCCTACCAAATGCAGTACCTAAATGTACTTTATTGTACTCTAATAAGTCTTCCAAAGTTTCAGCTCGATATCTTATTTACAAAAAAAGTTCTTAGGTTCAAAAAAACATTCAGTGAACCGAAAAAGTGAGGTCGGTAATATAGGTATTTAGCTGTGTCACATGCCCTTAATTGAAAAAAAAAATAATCATTTCAGTCTGCTCGGAGCTGATTAACGGGGCAAAGAAGCAGAAGCTTAAGGTGAAGGGACCAGTGCGAATGCCGACCAAGATCCTGAGGATCACGACTCGCAAAACTCCTTGCGGAGAAGGGTCCAAGACCTGGGATCGCTTCCAAATGCGAATTCACAAGAGAGTAATTGATCTTTACTCTCCTTCCGAAATCGTCAAGCAAATCACCAGCATTTCCATCGAACCCGGTGTAGAAGTCGAGGTCACCATCGCCAACGACTAAGTTTTCCAAGATCTTAATGGAACTTTGAAACTTTTAATAAAATCTCGAAAAAAAGAGTATTTCCTTCTACTTTCTTTATTTTATCCTTCCATTCCATGTCTAATTATTTTAAAAAATAAATTTTTTTAGATAATCGTCTTAACTGCACACTTTGAGAGATTGATGTGATTAATTATGGTTATTTTAATATACATGAAGTATTTCGGATTTTTAAAAAGAATCTACTCTGAATATTTAACATTTAGTGAGTTTTTTTTTATATTGTTTTTTTTAGTCTTTGTGAATGATAACAATAAAAACAAATTTTATTTTCATACGCGTATTTTAAAATCAATGCATTTATTTAATGAAAGCTATTGTCCACAGTTGTGATTTTTACGAAAATGGATATTCTTTGAAGTCAAATTAATGTGTATACTATTTTGTATTCAATTTATAATTCTTAAAATTCCTAAAATTTCGAGTAAAAATATTGATTTTCAGAAATATATATTAACTTTCAACCAGAAATAAAAACAAATTTTTACCAAATTATTTAAATTTTTAATTTTAATAATTAAAATTTTAGATTAAAAAAAGATAAATTTTCAGCCAAAAAATGAAAGCCATAGAAGTTAACATAAAAAATAAATAGTTAAGTTTTCAACAAAAGAGATAAAATTTTAATCCAAATTGTGGAATATTCAATTGGATCTGTTCAATTTTCAAAAAAATTATTACATTTTTAACTTAATTAAATTGTCAACGAAAAATGCAATAATTGATATTCCAACAAAAAATATGAATTTTCAAATAAAAAACATACATTTTAAAGCAAAAATTGAGAAGGAAAATGTTCAGGTAAAAGGTTCATTTTCAACCAAAAATCAAACCGAATGTTCAGCAAAATGATAAAATTTTGTCAAAAAGTTCAATTTTCAGTTTAAAAAAATTAATTTTAACAAAAAACAAACGAGTTTTTAACAAAAATGTTTAAGTGAAAATTGAATAGGCAAATTTTCCACTGAAAAAAAATTAGTTTTCAGACACAGATAAATTTGTAACTAAAACCATAGAATATTTCAACTGGATTATAGCTAATTTTGAGTTAAAGAAATTTATTTTCAACCAAACAAAAAAGTTTTTAGCGTAATAGTTACATATTCAACTTGAATAGGTAAATGCTGAGTTAAAAAATTTAAATATTAGTTACATTTTTAACTGAAATATTGAAAAATGTTGACAAAAGAACATGATTTTTATCCAAAAATGAACCTTAACAGAGCACATGAATTATCAACAAAAACGATACATTTTGGAATAAACATTAAATCGCTCATTTTCAGTTTAAAAAATTAAGTAAAGAATTTTTACCTGAAAATTATGGAATATCCAACTGGGTTAGTTAGACTTTAAGTTGAAAAAATTAATTTTCAACACAAAAACCCAGTTTTTAAAAAATTAGTTTAATTTTCAACATTGATAGATAAATTATTATTTAAAAAAATTAGTTTTCTACAAAATACATGAATTTTCGACTAAAAAAGAGAAATTTCTAACCACAAATTGAATAGGTAAACTTTAAGTTAAGAAAATTAGTTTAAAAAAACTGAATTTTCACCTTGATAGATACATATTCAATTGGAATAGTTCAAATCTCAGTGAAAAAAATTTGTTGATATTTCAACCAAAAAATATTAGAATTTCTAATCAATAATTGAATTCAATGGAAGAAAAACGAATGTTGAACAAGAGCTGAATTTTCAACTAAAAAAGATTTTTCAGTCAAAAGAGAAAAAAAATAACAGAATTGTTGAATTTTCAAGCAAAATTAATTATTTTCAACGAAGGAGAATAATTGTCTGCCAAAAAAGATGAATTTTTAATAAAATACATGCATTTTTAACGAAATAAGGTAGCTTCTTAAAGAAAAATTAAATATTTACATTTTCATCAGAAAATAACGAATTTTCAACAAAATATAATTTCCTACAAAGAGAAGTTTTAATTAAAATAAATAAACTTAAAAAAAAGAACTTTTAAGAAAATAATTTAACTTTCAACCAAGTAGTTGAATTTTCAACCAAAAAGATAAATTTTAAACGAAAAAAGATTTGAATATTTAAAGAATTATTACGAATTGCCAACAAGAGCTGAACCAGCTATTTTTATTTCTTAGTTTCTTCATTTTTTCTTTATTTCTTAGTGAAGGGATAAAAAACGACAACCAAATTGTTAAATTTTCAAGCAAAAATATTAATTTCCGAGCAATACATTTTATTTCCAACCAAGACGATTAATATTCTATCAAAAAGGGCGAGTTTTCAACAAAATACACATTTCAACTGAAACAGTCAAATTTTTAACAAAAAATTGAACAAGTCAATTTTCGGTTAAAAAAGTTTAATTTATAAACACAAAAAAACGAATTATCAACATAATATTTACATGTTCAATCTGGTTAAATTCTCAGTTAAATGAAATTAATTTTCAACAACAAAAAAATACTTTTTTTAACAAAATAGTTGTTTCCAAACAATAGATGAAATAAAAAAAAAAGATTTTTCAAAAGATGTGAATTTTTAGTTGAGAAAGATTTTTCAAACGCTACTTTCACAAAATTATATTATTATCATTTCAAATAATTTTCGGTCCGCCCTAAACAAATCATGCGAATTAAAAAAAAAAATCTCGTGACAAATCAAGGTTTCCCTGTGGATTTGAATAAAGTTTAGTTTTTATAATAACTTAATAATTTGAAAATTACTTTCATATTTAAGACTTGACAGACTTTTCCATTATTTCCCCTTCTTAAAGAATATTTGTTTTTCTCCTGTTTTGAAGAAATTTTCACGATTTTTCGTTAAAATATTTATGTTTGTTAAAAATTCTACTATTTGCTTGAGAATTTAATTATTTTTTTGTGAAAATGCAATTATTTTGATAAAATCTCACTTTCGGTCGCAAATTCAAAAAATTGGTTCAAAGTTAACTATTTTTAAAAAAATTATCTTTTTGTTTGAAGATTCATTTCAAATGTTTGAAAATTCATCTCGTTGATAAAAAATTTAACTATTTCGTATAAAATTCGGTTCTTTTTGGTGGAAAATTAACTTTCTTTAAAATGAATATTTAACTATCATATTTCTAGTTGAAAAGTCAAATATTTGATTAAACATGTATTTTTCTTAGTTGAAAATCTATGTATTTTGTTAAAAATTCGGGGTTTTTTATACAAACTTAATTTTCTTACTTACAAATTCATTTTTTTTAATTCATCTCCGGTTCAAAATTTAACTATTTAATTGAAAATCGGTATTTTCTATTGCATTCAACTGAAATTAAAATTTTTTTTGGTTGAAATATCAACATTTACAATTTTGGTCGAGAATTCATCTTTTTCATTCGAAAATTCAAGAAAGTTGAACTTGTTTGTTCAAAATCAATTTTTTGGTTAAGATTCAGAATTTTTTTAGAAAATTCATAAAAGTGGACATTGGTTTTTTTTCATTTTTGGCTGGAAATTGATATTTCAAATTGAAAGTTGATATTTTCTATTCGCCACGATTGACTGTTCACAAAAACAAGGTACTAAAATCGAAGCTCCAGTGTATTTTGCTGAAAATTCGTCTTTGGTTGAAAATTTGAATATTTTGGTAGAAAATTCAACATTTTGTTTAAAAAATAATATTCAATTTTATTAAATTATTTATCAGAATTTATTATTAAATAAATACAAATTTCATTAAATAAAAATGTAAATTTTTATAATTTATGAATATTTCAATCTTTATTTATTTTTATTATATTAAATAATTTTATTAGTTTATTTCCTTCTATTTTTAATTTAACTATTTATTTGAAAAATTAACTACTCGGTATAAAATCAAACTTTTGTTGAAAATTCGTAATGGTGGGTGGAAAATTCATCTATTTGGTTCAGATTACGGCTTTTTGAGTGTAAAATTAATCTTCTTTTCTGAAAATTCATCATTTTTTATGTGAATTTAAATATTCTGTTAAAACTTCGTATTTTTGTTGAATTTAACTGATAGAAAATTAGTCTTTTTGTTTGAAAATTAATTTTTTTTTCAACTCAAAATGTAATTATTCCATTTTTTGTTGAAAACTTAGTTTTTTGATAAAAAACTCAATTATTTGGTTCAAAATTTTATAGCTTCGGATTTCAATTTGACTGGTGGAAAATTCATTTCTATTTGTTAAGAATTAATTTTTTAATTGAAAATAAAACTTTTCCATTTTCCAAAATGCATGTATTTTTGTTGAAAATTCATCTTGTCGAGCAGAAAATTAACTTTCTTTTTAAAAAATCTTTATTTTGGTTTAGCAACCAACAACGGTTTAAAAAATTCGTTTCATGAAACTGAAAATGAAATTATTTGGATGAAAATTCATCTCTCTTGATTAAAAATTAAATTATTGTTGAAACTTCATCTTTGCAGGTTTAAAATTCATCTATTTTGTTAAGTCATCTTTTTTTGGTCGAAAATTTAACCATTTTGTTGAAAATTCGTCCTATTAGATTGACAATTTATACACTCATACGCAAAAGATACAGTTTTAATAAAATATATAAATTTTCAACTAAAAAAGATAAATTTACAGACAAAAATAGGATAGTGCTACTTGCAGTTTGAGAAGTAAATTTAAAAATAAAACGAGTTTTCAGCAAAAGGAATTAATTGTCAACTAAAAAGAAATGAATTTTCAACCAAACAAATTGATTTTTTATCACAATGATGAATTTTCAATAAAAAAATATCAATTTTTGACCAAATAGTGGAATTTTCAACCCAAATGATGGATTTTCTATTACCAAAAAGAAAACTAATTTTCTACTAATAAATAGGTTTTTTTTTCAATTAATGAAATGAATTCTTATCTTAAAATAGAATAGTTAAGTTTTCTACAAAACAGGTAATTTTTTACATTTTAAGATTACATTTATAACAAAAAAGGTACATTTTCAACATAAAATGTAATAGTTAAAAAGAATTTTTAACTTATAAGGTAAATTTTCAACAAAATAAAATAGTGGTTAAATTTTCAAGTAGAAAAATAAATTTTCAACCAATAAAGAAACATATTTTCAAAAAAATATTTAAATTTTTTACTAAAAAGATAAAGTTTCAATTATTGAGAGTACTCTTCTACCAAAAAAAAGATGGATTTTCAACGAAATAGTATAATTTTCGACCAAGAAGATTAAATTTCTTGTCAAGAAATATCAGTTTTCCACAAAAAATCGAACTGTTACATTTTAAGTTTAAAAAATTAATTTCAAACAAGAAAAAACTAATTTGCAACCAATAATCTATATTTTGTACCAAAATTGATGAATTTTCAAGAAAAAAATGAATTAGTCACCAAAAAGATTAAATATTCTCCCATTAAATTCCAAATTTAAATAAAATGCATGAAATTTAAATCAAATATTTGAATTTTCACCTTAAGAAGATAAATATTGAACCAAAAATTTACGAGTTGAATTTTCAGTTAAAACAATTAAAAAATTATAAATCGTCAACCAAATAAATCAATTTTGAAGAAAGTAGTTCCACTTCTGAGTAGTTGAATTCTCAACAAAAAAAGATTAAATCTCAACGAAAAACGTATTATTTAACATTTCAACCAAAAAAGGTTTTACTTAAGAAATCCAAATTTTTTATTTTTATACATGATAGAGTTCAAAGATTCAGATTCTGTTAAAAAAATATAAAACCACGTTATCATTTTCAATGCTCTAAATTAAAAAATCAATTAATGAACTGTACAATTTTCAAATTATATTATTTTAAGGAATTTCAAGCTAGAAAGATTGAACAATTTTTTAACTGAATACTTCTTAAATTCGAAGTTAAATCATTTTATTTTTGAATAGTTTAAACATGCTTCAGGTCTAAAAATTGTATCTCAAATCTTGAGAAATCTAGAAACATTTTTCAGAACTTTTAAATATCTTTTAAAATAAATTCAATTTTTCCTACAATTTTTAGAAACCCCTGCAAATTTCCTTAAAATCTTCCAGATGCTAGTTTGACAATTTTATAAATCTTTTAAAACCTTATTAAATATTCTCTTGAAATAATTTTTCAAAATGAAAAATCATTTTAATTTTTTGTTTGAAATCTAAAAAAATCTATATTTTGTTTTAAATTAGGCTTTGGCTATTTGCACCGAAATTTTGGTACGAATATCCGTATTTTGCCGGTACACACTTCGTTTAAATGATTTAAAGTTTTTAATTAATTTTTAATCGTTTCAAAACTTCTAAATATCTCTTAAAATATCTCAAGTCAAATGTCAAACAATTAAGTTACAAATTGTTTACTTTTAAATCTTTAGTTTCAATTTACTCGTCTTAAATAAATAGTCAAATGTTTCTGAATTTTCAATATTTATTCTTTTTCTTCATTAAAAAATTTCAAATTGACTAGGTTAAACATTTCAACATTTTAAACTGAAAAAAAATATTTATAATTTCAAAAAAGCCTTTAATTATTAATATATATTACGAAGTTGTTTTTGAGTTAAAAACAGTTTTCTATGATTTTAAGAATCAAAATATTATAACTGATATCATTCCAAATAAAAACATTTTTTGTGAAAAAGGTTCAAATTAACAATAAAAAACATTAATTTTAATTATGTTTTTCGCAACAGAATTTTTTCTGACCGTCGCTTCTTATCAATGAGAATGTTTTCCCGGAAAAAAATTAGACGTTATTTATTAAAATGCAACCATTTTTCAAAAACTGGTAAGAAGCGACACTTAGAAAAAATTTAATTGCAAAAAACATGATTAAAATTAATGTTTTTTTTTGTTTTTGTGAATTTGAACATTTTCAGGGTGGCCGTTTTAATTGAAGAAAAAAATTCCCGGTTCGCAAACATTTTTCACGGCCAATGAAATTTAAAAAATCAAACTATATTCTAAACATTTTTTCATATAAAGTAATAAACAATAAACAACAAATTAAAGAATTCAAAGTGGAACTCTTGAATTCCAAACTTTTAAAATAGAAGTTTAAAAGTTTTCAATTTAAAAATGGTTTATTCAAATGCTCAGTAACTTACACGTGTAAACTGGAAGGTACTAACCATTTTAAATTGAACATTTTTAAGTGAAATGCAAATAAATTGCAAATTTAGAACTTTTATAAATTATAGAGTTCAAAGATTCAGATTGAGTTCCAAAAATATAAATCCACGTTAACATTTTCAATAGTCTACATTAAAGAATCAAGCAATGAACTTTAAAAATTTTCAAAATTATATTATTTTAAGTAATTTTAAGCTACACATTAAAAATTAAAAAATAATGTGTTTAACTCAACAGTTCTTTAATTACAAGTTAAATTATTCTTTATTTAAATAGTCTAGGCATCTTTCATAAGCTTTGAAATTTTATTATAAAGTCTTGAGAAATCTAGAAATGGTTTTAAATTTTTCCAAATTCAAAATAATTTTTGAGTTTTTTTCGGAACTTTTAAATATATTTAAAAATTAATTGAATTTTTTCTATGCATTTTAGAAAATCCTGCAAATTAAAAAAAAAAGTTAATTTGAATTTATAAATAAAAATAGAAAAATTATTTGTAAAAATATTAGAGTAATTTTAAGAGATATTTAGAAGTTTAAAAAAGATTTGAATTAAATTTAGAACTTTCTTCTTAAGATTCCTTGGAAAATTGAAAATAATTTTTCACTTTGAAAGATTATTGTAACAGAAAGTTTAAGAAGATTTTAAGAGATTAAAAAAATGATCAAATAAGAACGTGGAAGATTTTAAGGATTTTATTTTATTTGCTGGATTTTCAAAAATGGTAGGAAAATCTCGTTTAATTTTCAAATATATTTTAAAGTTCTGAAAAAAATGTTAAAACACTTCATTTAAATTACTTCAAATAATTCAAGTTTTTAATTAATTTTGAATCTTTTCAAAACTTCTATATATCTCTTAAAATTACTCAAATTTTTTCTACAAAGAAGTGTTCAATTGTTATTTATGCGTAAAAATTTAACAATATCACTTATAAATTAAACACTTTGTAAATAGATTAACGAAAATTGTAACGCTAAAAGTTTAAAAGTTCTTCGAAAATCTATAGATTCAAATTTTTCTATCTAAACAATTCAGTTTCAAATTGTTTTCTTTTATATATTTGGTTTAAATTTATTCGTCTTAAATTAACAGTGGAATATTGCTAAATAATAAATATTCATTCTTTTTCTGCATTAAGAAATTTCAAATTAAATGGGATAAAAATTGAATAATTTAGACCCACAATATTTTAAATTCAATAAAAATCTTTAATTATGACCATATTATTATGGATTTATTTTTAAGTTGAAAATTGTAAAACGCACGTTTACATTTTTTAAACGCTAGAAAAGTTAATAAACATAATATATTAATAAATTTATTCATTAAATTCAATATCAAAAATAATATAAAGGAAGACCTGAAACTCTATTAAAAATATATCATTGATCAATCGTGAAAATTTTTATTTAAAATTAAAATGATCGAAATAATTAATATAATAATTTCAATTCTTATCAAGACTTTCGGATTGAAACAGTTAAAATCTGAAAATTCTCAAATTTTGAACGGATCTGGAATTGTTTGGTCAAATCAATTACTGTTCAGATTTCTATACTTAGAGCACAGATCCTCTTTTAAAAATAATTTACTTATATTTACAGTAGATAAAATAATACTGTTTTTTATGAAAAATTTCCAACTTCAAATTCTTTTAATTTTTAATTGTTTAAAGTCTCAAAACTGCACTTTAATTATTTTAAAACCCGTTAAAATCGAACTTGGGCAGATCTTCGATTTTAAAAACTTCTAATATTTAATTTTTTAACCTTTAAACTTCATTTTTAAATTCTTTAAATTAAAATATATGCTTAAAAATTAAAAATGTAAAATGGAACTAAATGATAAAATAATTTATAAAAATCACAATTTAGGAAATTATTTAAAAATGGTTGAAGTCAAAGTTGGACAAAACTTTATTTTAAAAATTCCCGGTTTTCCAGGCCACCCTGAATTTTCATACAAAATAATGTTTTTTATTTCAAATGATATCAATTATAATATTTTGATTCTTAAAATCATAGATTTTGAATCTTTTTGTCAAATCAATTATTGATCCATTAAAAAAACTATATATAACAGTTGGTAAAATAAAAATGTTTTTTATCCAAACTTTTCAACTTCAAACGCTTTTAATTTTCAAGTCTTCAAGACATAATTTAAAACTTTTTTAAATTAAAAATGTCCGCCCAAAGCTGAATGATAACATAATTGAAAAATATAATAATTCAACCAATTATAAGAGAAAAAAACTGTTGAAATCGAACTTGGGCAGATGTTTCTTTTAAAAATTGGTAAAATTACCGGTGAAAAAAAAAATAAATGCACTGTCATTTCCCGGTCTCAAGAAAATTCCCGCTCATTTCTGCAACAGGAATTGGGAAAATTAATTGCTTTTTTTTTGTAATTAGTATATAATTTCTGCAAAAAGTTTTGTAATACAAGTTCGAGGGATGTGACCTTCATCGTCACAGTAATTGTCGTGTCGATTCGTTTAAAACTCCAAGTGTACTTTTCACTCTTCTTCTTCTTCTTCTTCTTGAGAAGCGGCCTTCTCGTTTTCGTCTTCACCTCCGCTGAAATCGCCCATACCCTCCACTTCCTCCTCGTCGTCGTCGCCCGCAACTTCGGCATTCTCCATCTCAGCCTTCTCCATTTGCCGTTGGAGTTCCGCCTCGTCGGTTGCGGTCACCACCTTCGGCTGGAAAATTCAATTTCGATTATTAAAAACGCCCTATATATAGAGACTTGCGAGGAAAACTTGACAAATTCTTACCGCCATCTGAATTGCAAAAACTCCACCTAGCGAGGTTATTTTTTCCTTAATAACTTCTATCGCATCATTCAGGGCCTTTAGTCCGTCCGTTTTCTCGGGCGTACTCGTGGTCATCACTGAAATTATCAATTATTAAACATTTCGTCGAATTTTAAAAAATGATTTTGACATCTTCCAGATTAATGGAAAAAAATCTATTTAAGGGCATGTGACACAGCTAAATACCTATATTACCGATCACAGTTTTTCAGTTCACTGAATGTTTTTTTGAACCTGAGAACTTTTTTTGTAAATAAAATATCGAGCTGAAACTTTGGGAAATGTATTAGAGTGTAATAAAATACGTTTAGATACTGCATTTTGGTAGAAACTTCACTGAAAATTATTTTATCTTTTTTCTGAACCTCAACATTTTTTGAACGTTCGAACTTTTTTATACATAAAATATCGGTCTCAAACTTTGAGAAATG
>NC_046657.1:110497136-110596193 GCF_010883055.1 Belonocnema kinseyi | reverse complement strand
ATTTTCGTGTACAACGTTACCGGCTGATGCCGTTGGAATTGATTGTTGAAATATATTTTTTTACATCTTTTATTAGTAAGCTTTGTACTTAAACGTAGTTTTATTTCGGCTCTTGCATTTCTTAAAGTTTGAGACCGATATTTTATGTATAAAAAAAAGTTCGAACGTTAAAAAAATGTTGAGGTTCAGAAAAAAGATGAAATAATTTTCAGTGAAGTTCCTACCAAAATGCAGTACCTAAACGTACTTTATTGTACTCTAATACATTTCCCAAAGTTTCAGCTCGATATTTTATTTACAAAAAAAGTTTTTAGGTTCCAAAAAATATTCAGTGAACTGAAAAACTGTGGTCGGTAATATAGGTATTTAGCTGTGTCACATGCCCTTAATTAAAAATCGTAACGATTACGTTTCGGAAACACAATTGTTTTTGCTCATCAGATCTTAAAATAGTTTTAAAAAATAGATTCCCTGTGACTTTCAAAATATGTGAGTTCCATGACCTGTAAATGGATCTTGAATTTTGTAATTATATGGTGAAATTAGTAAATTTTCAGTTTACAGATCATGGAACTAACTCACGCATTTGGAAAGGCACAGGGAATCTACTTAATCGTTACAATTTTTAAATAAATAAATTCTTACATTAGTCTGGAAGACGTCGAAATCATTAGGTTCTCCCTATTTGATTCATAATTTAAAATTTTCAAAAACGTAAAAAAAGAAAACATTTTTTTCTTCTTAAAAACCTGACAATTCTACGTTTTTTCCATGCATCTCAAGGTTTTCCCCAGTATATTTTTCTATAGTTTACTATAAAAAATGGGGTTTTCAGCTTCCAGGGATTCATTTGATATTTTTAATTCAGAAAGAGTTGGAAAATTATATTAAAAGATATTCTTTGATATATTAGCACCATTGATTAAATAATACTAAATCCATAAAATTAATACAAAATGTTTGCTAAAACCGATCAATTTGAATAATAATTCAAACAATATATTTGTTTATCTTCTTATACTTAAAATTCAGTGAATATTTAGAGCTAAAATTATTGTAGTTAATATATTAAATTCAATTTAAACTGCTTCAATTTCTAACTTTTCAACTAAAATATCATATTTTCAACAAGATACGTGAGTATTTAAAGAAAAAGTTGAATTTTAAACTAAAATATATAAGTTATCAACGAACAATGGAATAGTTAAATATTAAGTTGAAAAAATTTATTTTGCACAAAAAACTGATGGATATTTAACTGGAATAGATTTATTTTCTACTAAAATTATGAAGATTTAGCTGGAATTCTTGAATTTTCAAACAAAAAGAATAATTTTCAAACAAAGTGATTAATTCTTTAACAAAAAAGATTATTTTTTAAATCCAATACTTGGATTTTCAACGAAATAGTTGAATTTTAAAGTAAAAAAAAAAAGAAAAAAATTCAACCAAATAGTTGATTTTAGAACTGGAATAGGTGAAAGAAAAAAAGAGGAATTTTTAAGTAAAATGGTGAATCTTTGAAATAGTTGAATTTTCAACAAAAACGATGTTCAATCAACCAACTTATTTCTACCAAAAAAATGAATTTTCAACTAAAACATATAAATTAGCAACTAAAATTTAAATAGTTACATTTTTAGTTGACAAAATTAATGTTCAACAGAATAAATTAATTTACAACGAAAATGACGAAATATTCAATTGAAATATTTATTTACATATTCAATAAAAAAAACAATTATAAACTTAAAAATAAAAACTAATTATCAAAAAAATAGTTAAATTTTCAAAGAAATTATTGGATTTTTAACTAAAATTATGAATAAATAATTGGAATAAATGAAGTATCAACCGTAAAAATTAATTTTTAATAAAAATGATGAATTTTCAACTAAAATAAATTGTCAATCAGCAATTAATGTTCAACCAAAGAGATGAATTTTCAACTGAAATAATGAAGTATTAACTTGGAAGAGTTACTTCTTTAATTAGTGGTAAATTTTTCAAATGAAATGATGAATCTTCCTCTGGAACAGTTGAATTTAAAACCAATGAATTTTTAAACAGTCAAATTATTTTTCTTTTTTTTACTAAAAAATACGAATTTTCAACGGAAATACATGAATTTTCAACTAAAAAAGATAAACAGTCAACCAAAATTTTTATAGTAAAATTTTTAGTTGAAAAAAGTTAATGTTCAAACAAACCGATGAATTTTCAACTAAAATGATGGAATATTCAGCTAAAAGTTACGTTTTTAGATTACAAAAATTAATTTTCAACTAGAAAAAAAAGGAAATTTTCAACGAAACATTTAAATTTTCAATAAAACACAATAAATTTTCAACTAAAGAAAAAACTAATTTTGAACAAAATAGCTCATTTTTCAAACAAGGAGATGAATTTTGAATTTAAATGATAAATCTTCAAATGGAATAGATGAATTTTAAATTAAAAAAAAAGAAGAATTTTCAACTAAAATTATGAATCTTTAACTGAAGAAGTTGAATTTTCAACCAATTTTTCTTTCTTTAAATTTTCAACTAAAATTATTTCTACCAAGAAAAGATAAGTTGCTAACAAAAAATTGTATAGCTACATTTTTAGTTGAAAAAACAACATAATGTTCAAACCAAAAAATTAATTTTCAACACTAATAATAGATTTTTTAATTAGAATAGTTAGTTACATTTCCAGTAAAAAAATATTTCAAACCAAAAATAACTAATTAAAAAAAAAATAGTGTGATTGTCAAACAAAATTATGAATCTTCAGAATGGAATCCTTGAGTTTAAAATCAAAAATATGAATTTATAACCAAAATGATGTATCATCAACTGGAAAGTTGGATTTTCAACTAAAAAAGATGAATTTTAAAAAGGAGGAATTTCCAACAAAAAAGAATTTTCAGTCAAGAAGATTAATTTATGTAGAAAAAGACGAATTTTCAACGAAATACTTGAATTTTCAACTAAAATAGATAAATTACCTACCAAAAATTATAGTTACATTTTCAGTTGAAAAAAAAAACTTAATGTACAACCAAAACAATTGATTTGCAACACAAATAATGAAATATTCAATTCGAATAATTAGTTAAATTTTCCGTAAGAAGCACAGCATTTTCAAAACAAAAAGAAGGAATTTTCAAAAAATAGGAAAATTTTCAAACAAAATTCTGAATCTTTAAATGGAATTGTTGAGTTTAAAATCAAAAGGATGAATTGATAACTAAAATGATCTATCTTTAACTGGAATAATTGAATTTTCAACAAAAAAGATGAATTTTTAACAAAGAAGAATTTTCAACAAAGAAAATAAATTTATACTAAAATAGACAAATTTTCAATAAAATACCCGAATTTTCAACTAAAATAAATAGTGTCAACCAGAAATTTAATAATTAAATTATCAATTTAAAAAATTAATTTTCAACCAAAGAGAGGAATTTTCAACTAAAATCAGGTGAAATATTCAACAAGTTACATTTTCGGTTTAAAAAAATTATTTTTTAACAAAAACAAAAAAAACAACAAAGATTCAAAAAAATAATGCAAGTTTAAACTGGAAGAATTACATTTTTAGCCAAAGAAAAAAAAAATTCAACAAAATAGCTTATTTTTAAACCAGACATGAATTTTGAATTAAAATAATAAATCTCCAAACAAAAAAAAAATCAATTTTTAAGGAAAAAGTTTAACTTTCAACCAAGTAATAAAATTTTCATTTCAAAGAGGATAAATTCTAAAAGAAAAATGTAGTACTTGATATTTCAACCAAAAACGATTCTAATTTCTTATCAAAAATAGAGAAATTCCACCAATAAAGTAAACTCTTAACATGAGTGGAATTTTCAACTACAAAAGATTTTTCAGACAAGAAATTAAAAAAATTGCAAATCAACTGGAATAGTTCAATTTTAAACAAAACAAAAATAAATTTTCAACTAAAATAATTTTCAAGCGAAAATTTGAATTTTTAACTAAAATGATGAAATATCTAATTAGAAATGAGTTATATTTTCAGTTAAAAAAAAATGTTAAAGAAAAGAAAAACTAATTTCCAGACAAATAATTATGTATTTTTAAACGAAAATAATGAATATTCAACTGGAATAGTTGAATTTTGAATCAAAAAGATGAATTTTCAACAAAAAAGATTAAATTTTAACCAATAGATGAATTTTTAACTGAAAGTTACATTTTTCAGTTTAAAAAATTAATTTTCTAACAAAAAAGTGACAAGTTTTCAACAAAATAGTTCCTTAATCAAAGAAAATAAAAAAAACGAATAATTCTAAACGAAAAATGTAATTGATGATTCAACCAAAAAAGATTTTACTTTTTAAGAAAAAAAAAATGTCAATTCAACCAAAAAGGAATTTAAAAAAAGAATTTTCAACCAGATACTTAAATTTTCATTTAAAAATAGATTTTAAACTTAAAAAGATCATTTTGAAACAAAATAGTTGAATTTTGAACTAAAAAAAGATCAATTTTTAACCAAAAATGGATTAATTAACTTTACAGTTGGAAAAAATTAATGTTTAACCAAACTGATTAATCCTTAACTGAAATTATGAATGTCCAACTGGAATAGTTGAATTTTTAACAAACAAAAAAAGGATGTTTCAACTAAACTAATTTTTAAGCGAAAAGATGAATTTTCAATTAAAATAATTTTCAAGCGAAAATATGAATTTTCAACTAAAATAATAAAATATTCAATTAGAAATGAGTTTAAATAAATGTAAAAGAAAAGAAAAACTAATTTTCAAACAAATAATTACATTTTTAAATGAAAATTATTAATATTCAACTGAAATAGTTGAATTTTAAATCAAGCAGATGAATTTTCTACAAAAAAGATTAAATTTTAACCAAAAGATGAATTTTTAACTTAAAGTTACATTTTTCAGTTTTAAAAATTAATTTTCAACAAAAACAAACGAATTTTCAACCACATACTTGAATTTTGAACTAAAAACTATCAATTTTTAACCAAAAACAGAATAGTTAATGTTTAAATTGAAAAAAATCATTTCAAACTTTTACAAATAAAGAATTATTGTTATTCAATTTTACATTGCAATTTAGGAAAAATTAAGCATCTCTCGAAATAGTTCCCTGACTAAAAAAAAAAAAAAAAAAACAATCTTGACAATTCCAAGTTTTTCAGTAAGAAACCCTAAAATAATATTTAAAATAAATAAATAAAAATTACCATAAAGAGGAGGCGCAATCAAATTGATTTTGATTGGAAGCTCTTCCGTCGAGAGCGCCAAACCGGCTCTCAAAGCTGCTTTCACTGCGTCGATTCCCTCATACGAATAACAAGCGCACTCGATGTCCGCTCGGATTTTTACAGCTTGTGATGTTAATTTCCTCTTGATGTTATTTAACAAAACCTCCTTCGTTTTGTCGTCCAATCCACACTCGGCTAAAATCGTTGGATCGCTAAAAAATAAAAAAATAAATTCTAAAGATTGACGCACCTTATTCTAGAAATAGATTTTCAATGTATTTTCAAATTACTTACATGACGGACTGTTTGAAAAAATCGTAGGCAGAGGCCTTTTGCTTTTTATATTTCTCCTCGAAATACCAAGCCGTCTTTTGATAAAGCTCCTCGAGTTGCTCATCATTTTCGTAGTGTAATAATTCGGCGACGTGTCTAAGAATTGAATTTACAGCCTTTGCTTTCGCGTAACGCTCTGTGCATTTTTCTACATCCTCGGCAGACACTCTTCTTTTACTCAAATCGATGTAACCTAGTGAATAAATAAACATTTTATTATTCTTGATTTTTTTTTAACCTTAAAAACCTGGAAATCTCCTTCAATTTTTCGCGAGAACCTTGAATTTGAATTTTTTTCGCTCTTAAAACAGTAATTTTATTGAAATGCGAAGAGTAAATACAATTTTTTAGTCTAATATGAAAGAAACATTTCGTTTAAAAAAAATCTTGCTACTGCAATTTTTTTAATTGTCAATATATCATTTACCTTTTCTTTATTAAAAAATGAATGAACAGATTTCAAGGCACTTTTTTTAGTCTAAACTAATTATTTTAAGTTTCTGGTCGAAACTTTATGTATTTTGTTGGAAACTCAACAGTTTATTTACAATTTTTTATATCTCTTGGCTGGAAAATCTTTTCTTGTTGAAAATGCAATTAATGTTGAAAAGTAGACTATGGTTGAATTCATATATGTTTTATTAAAAAGTAAAAACTTTTTTGATTAAAATATCAACTACTACATTTTTAGTTCAGAAATAATCTTTTTCCGAATGAAAATTTAATTAATTGGTTTAAAGTGAAACTATTTGCTTAAAAATTAAATTTTTTAGTCAAAGATTCATAACTTTAATTGAAAATGAATCTCTTTTGTTAAAAAAATTAGCTGTTCTGTTGAAAATTTGTTTCTTCTTAAGCTGAAATTTATTTTTTTTTACTGATAAGTTAACTGTCCCAGTTGAAACTTTAACTGCAATTTTTGGTTGACAGTTTGTCTTTTTTTATTCAAAAATTCATGTACTTTGTAGAAAATTCGTATATTTTAGTCGAAATTAATCTCCTTGGTTACAAATTTATCTTTTTTGTTTTAAAGTCAACTATTCTACTTGAAGATTTTTCAGTTTAGTTGAAAATTAATTTTTGTAACTGAAAATCTAATTATTCGATGTTTTGTTGACACTTTATCTGGTTTAGTTGAAAAATCATGTAATTTGTTGAAAATTCGTCTTGTTTAATATAAATTAATCTTATTTCTGGAAAATTCATCTTTTTGGTTCAAAATTCAACTATTCGAGTTAATGATTCATCATTTTACTTGAAAATTCATATCTGGTTGAAAAATAAGCTATTTTTTCGAAATTCGTTTCTTGTTGGGCTAAAAATTTACATATTTTGTTGGAAATTTATTATTTTTTTAGCTAAAAATTAATTTTTAAGCTGAAAAAGTAACTTGTACTTGAATATTCCATAATTTTAGTTGAGAATTCCTCTCTTTAGTTTTTTAACTGACAATGTAACTTTCAATTGAATATTCCATCATATTAGTTGAAAATTCATCTCTAGTTGAAAATTAATTTTTTTAACTATACCTTTAATAAAATCAAAGTTTAATTTTGTTTTTACAAGATTTAACTATAAAATTTTTGGTTGACAGTTTATCTTTTTTTTTTAGTTAAAAATTCATGTATTTTTGTTGAAAATTTGAAGAAGAAAATTTATTGCTTAAAAATGCATCTTTTTTGTTTTAGATTCCATAATAAATATTCATATTATCATAATTAATATTCATCACTTTTGTTAGAAATTCTTTCTTTTTTCTTAATTAAAAACTCGACTAATCCATTTAAAGATTTATAACTTTTGTTAAAAATTCATCACTTTGGTTCAAAATTTAACTATTTTTTGATAATTAGTTTTTAATTTTTAGTGGAATTTTTTTTAAAATTGGAAATATAATTGAACATTCGGTCATTTGAGTTAAAAATTCATTTTTTTGGTGAAACATTAATTTTTTAAACTGAAAATTACAAATTATAAAAATTATTAGTTAGAAATCTCGACGTTACTTCACATTTTTTTTCAAAATTAGAATGAGTTGAATATATAACGAATTTTTCGACGGATTAGCTACTCGTTTGTTGACTGTACACCAGATTTCAAAAGGTTACAGAATATTTATAAAGGTTTTCTATATCTTTTAAACATTTAAAAATATTTTGAACATTTCACAGAATTTTCACGATTGTCAATGATTTAAAAAAGGCGGGCACGCAAGATTTGAATTAAGATTTCAAAACAATTTAACAAACATCTTACAAATTGAAAGATTTAAAGGATTTCAAAACATTCTAGAAGATTTCAAAATGTTTCACAAAGATTTCAAATAATTCGATTATTTCAACAAATAAAAAAGATTTTACAAACAAAGATTTAGGAAAGATTTGACAGACATTTCACAAACATTTCAAAGATTTCCAAGATTAAAAAAGGTGTGAAAACTAGATTTAAAAGTTTTTACACGAATTTCCCAAAGATTTCGAACATTTCACAAAGATTTTAAAAATGGAAAGATTTCCAGAATTTTTAAGATTTTAAAAATGTGTATAGTGAACTATATCTCTAAGATTTCAAAACATTTGAAAGATTTTAAACAATTTACGACTTTAACAGTTTAAAAATAATTAGTGGATTTTTTATGTTTTTCAATTAGGCTATTATTTAGCTTACAATACGTAATTAAAAATTTTTTTACTTTGAAAATTTTCCCTTTAAAATGTTTATTTCTAAGCTTACATTTTTAATTTAAAGAATTTTTAAATGCTTTTTTAAAGAATTGAACAGATAAAAAATAAAAGCCTTTGATGCTTGAAATTTTGGATAAAAATATTTTTATTTAATAAATAATTTTTTTTAATTTATCTATATTTTAATTAATAAAAAGTGAATAAAAACGATTTTAAACTAGTTCAAAATTTAAGAATTTTCAGGTTTTAACGTTAAAACTTAAACGATTTCAATTTGAAAGTCTTGGTGATTAAACAAATGTGAACGTGTGACTTAATTAAAGGATTTTTTTACCTTTAAAATGTTGTTTCAGTCTAAAATATTCAAATCTTAACTCATTCAATTTAAATTTTTTAATTAAAAAAGAGATTAATTATTGAATATTTAGCAATATTAGAATTTTCATTTAAGACAAGTTAATTGAAAGCAAATATTTAAAAGTAAAGAATCTTTAACTGAATTGTTTGACATAGAAAACCTGAAATCGTTAATATTTTTAATAGCTTTTAAACTTTGAATGTTACAATTTTAATTGTTGTATTTGAAAAATGCTTAATTAGTAAGTGAATTTTTTTAATTTTGATGTATAATTTACACATGAACATTTGTAGAAAAAGTTCAAGTAATTTTAAGAGATATTTAGGAGTTTTAAAAAGATAAAAAATTATCATGCAAATTTGAGAAAGTGTTCTTAAAATCTTCTAGAATCTTTTTTGAAAATTTTGTTTAAATCTATGAAAAACTTTTTAAATAATCTCTTAAAATAATTTTTTAAAATGTAAAGTTATTTTTAATTTCCCTAGGAATCTTAAGAAAATGTTTTTATTCTTTTGAAGCCTTTCACAATTCTTGAAAAGAATCTAATTTTTTGTTTAAAATCTGAAAAAATCTACATTTTGTTTTATATTAGGCTATCATTTCAAGTTTTATATTAAGTTTGAATCTTTTCAAAACAAATACAAATAATAAATGTTCAATTGTTATTTATACATCCAAATTGTAAAGAAATGTTCAGGATTTTCTGATAATTGTAGAAAAAATTCAATTCATTTTGACAGATACTTAGAAGTTCTGAAAAAATTTCCAAAACAATTTTCAATTAAAAAAAAAATTTTAACAACTGCTTGATTTCTCAACATTTTGAAAAAAAATTTTGAAGCCTTTCAAGGATGTTTACACTATTTAAAAAGAAAATAATTGAATTTCTAATTTAAGAAGTGTTCAGTTAAAATTTTGCAATTTTTTAATATTTGCTATTTCTAATTTAAATTTCCTTAAAATTATATAATTTTGAAAATTTTAAATTTCATTGGTTGATTTTTTAATTTAGAGCTTTTAAAATGATAACGTGGATTTATATTTTTTTATATTGAAAAATGTTAGTACCTTCAATTTTATACGCGTAAATTATTGAGCATTTGAATACAAAATTTTTTAATTAAAAACTTCTAAATTTCAATTTTAAAAGTTAAAAATTTAACAGTTCCATTTTGAGTGCTTTCATTTGAAGCTCAGTTTCTATTACCTCAAGTGGAAAATTTTGTAGATTTAGTGTTCCATTTTTTAAATTTCATTGACCGTGAAAAATGTTTGAGAACCGGGAAAAAGACCGGGAATTTATTTCGTCGATTAAAACGGCTACCCTGATACACAAAACTGTGCATCAGGTTAAAAATATTTCACAAAATTTCAAAGATTTTAAACGATTTCAGTTTTTTAAAGAGGATTTCGTAAGACATCATAAATATTTTTAATATTCCAATGATTTCGAACGAATACAAACGATTTTAGAAACATTTCAAAGAATTCAGAAGGATTTCAAAATAATACCAGAATTTTCAAGATTTCAAAAAGAGTAGAGTACACCAGATTTCCAGGAATTCCAATCATTTCGAAGATTTTAAACAATTAAAAATTTTTTGAGAATTTTCAAAAGAATTAACAAAGATTTCTAATATTCGAGTGATTTAACAAAATTGCAAAATATTTGAGAAATATTTTAAAGAATTCATAAGCATTTCAAAATATTTCAATATTTTCAAAGATTTCCAGAAGGATAAAGTACACCAGTTGTAAAGATTTCAAAACATTTTAATGATTTCAACGGACAGAAAAGATTTCACGAACAAAGATTAAAAAAAGATTTCAAAGATATTTCAAAGATTTCAAAAAATTGCACAAAGTTTTATTAGATTTCAAAGCTTTCAAGGGCTTAAACGATTTTAAATATTTCAAAACCTTTACAATATTTTAAAAGTAATCAAAGTTTTTAGCAGATTTCAAAAGTTATAACATAGATTTCAAATGTTCCAGTGATTTTAAACGATTTCAAAAGATTTCAACCAAACTTAGAAGATTTCAAAAGATTTTAATGATTTCAAACGAATAAAAAATATTTCACAAATAAAGATTAAAGAAAGAGTTCAGTAATATTTTTAAGATTGCATAAAGATTTCAAAGGTATCAAGGATTTAAAAGATTTTAAAATATTCCTAAAGATTTCGAAAAGACCACTTATGTTCGCAAAAAAATTAAGAATTTGTCTATTTATGATTCGAATTTCTTTAGCAATTGTGGCCAATAAAAAATGAAATGGCCCATTTTTTACATGTATAGCAAACGTTTCATTAAAATTATTTGTTGTAAAAAAAGTAGACTTCTTGACCTGGAAACCCTGGAAAAGACTTTGAAAATAGAAAAATTCTTTGAAAATATCATTTTTCCAAGTTTTCAAAGACTTTTTCAGATATAATTTTTCATAGTACATAATACAATTTTAAGAAAGTACTATTCATCTGCAAAATTAATTGATTTTTCATTAGTGAAAATAACTTTATGATGGGATCAGTAATTTCTTAATGTAACCATTTTCGATGGCATAAATTAATATGTTTAATTTGGAAAGCTTTAACAAATCATATCACCATATTAAATAATTAAAAAATATTCTTAAACATATTATGACCACCGAATAATTAATTAAGTAATGCTTAAAACATAATAAGTTCTTGAATTTCTTCCTAACATCCATAAATTTGAATTAAGTAATTGAATTTTCAACAAAAATTAACAACATTCAACTGAATAAGTTTAATTTTAAATCAAGAAGATTCATTTTCAACAAAATACCTGAATTTCACACTAAAACAGATAAAGTGTAAACAAAAAATATAATTTTTCAGTTAAAATAATTAATTTTCAACAAAGAAGCAATTTCAACAAATAAAATTAATTTATATTTAAACAGAAGAATCTTCAAAAAAGAAATGAATTTTTAACTAAAAAAGACAAAATGCCAAACGAAAATTGTATCGTTAAATTTTTAGTTAAAAAAATTAATGTTCAACCAAAGAGATGAATTTTCAACCAAAATGATCAATCTGGAACTGAAATAGTTGAATTTTCAAACAAAAAAATTGATTTTCTACCAAAGAGACAAAATTGCAATAAAATAGATGAGTTTTTAAGGAAAAAAAGTTAAATTTTCAGTAAAAAAAATTAATTTTCGATCGATCAAAAGATTTTTTAACTAAAGTTATGAGATATTCAACAGTATTAGTATGCCTACAACTAAAAAAAAATTATTCAAAAAAATGAACTTTCAACAAAATAGTTAAATTTTCAGTTAAATTTTTTTTTCAACATAACCGTTCATTTTCAACTAAAGTTGTTTTAACACGATTAGTTTCCAACAACAAAGCGTAATTTAAAAAAAGTTAAATCCTGTAATATAAAGCTACTTTTACGCATGGAAAAACATTCTTATTAAATTTTATATTATGATTAGAAAAAAAATGTAGACATGCTCTCGAATAATTCCCTGACAATTCCAGGTTTTTTTCAGGTATAATTTTTCGCAAGTTTATTACAAAATAATGTTCTTTTTTGTTTCTAGGAATTTAATAAATATTACGAGACAATCTTAAATATTTCATCAAGATAGATTAAATAAATAATGATGAAAACAGAATTCAACATTTCTTCAATTTGTCTATAGATTCCATAAATTTAAATAAATATTCAAACATATTTTTATTTGATCTAATAGCGCTTAAAATTTAGTCCATATTTAGGTAAAATAATGTGGGAAATATATTAAATTCACTTTAAACCGTTTCAAATTCTTATATTATCACATAGAAATTTGGATTTTCAAACAGATAGACGATTTTTTAAACCAAATAGTCGAACTTTCAACTAAAAATATTAATTTCTTACCAAAAAGATTTAAAAAGAAAAGGAAAACATTAATTCGCAATCAAACAGTGGACTTTCAGGTAAAAAAATATCAATTTCGAAACAGACAGGTGAATTTACAACTAAAAATATCAGTTTTCAATAAAAACTAGAATAGTTCAATTTTCAGTTAAAAAAATTGTTTTTAAAACAAATTTAATGTAACTTTTAACCAAGTAGTATTATTTTGTTAACAAAAATATGAATATTTAAATGCTATGCTTAAATTTTCAAGCAAAAAAAAAAAGGAATTTATAAACAAGACGATTCCTAAAAAAAAAAATAAAAGAATTTTTTAACTAAAAATTATCCATTTTCAAACAAATAGTTAAATTTTCATCAAAAATAAGGAAATTACAACTAGAATGACGAATTTTCTGAACTAGAGGGATTTTAAAGAAAAAGATAAATTTTAGAGAAAAGAGTTCAATTTTCAACCAAGTATTCTTATTTTCAACCAAAAAGATCAATTTTCTACCATAAAGACGATTTTTCAACAAAATACATGAATTTCCAACAAAATATTTGCATTATTAAATACAAAAATATCAAGTTCAAACAAAAAAGTTTCGGCCCAGAAGATTAATTTCCACCAAAAAGTCAAAATTTTCAACTAAAGATAATTTTTGATCCAAATATTAAAGTTATATTTACAGTAAAAAATAATGTTCAATAACAAACAGTTCAAGGGACAATTGAAATATTTCAATTTTCAGTAAAAAAATTAATTTTCAGCCAAAGAAAAAATCGACTTTTCAATAAAATAGTTCATTTTTCGTCCAAGCAGATGAATTTTTAGTTAAAATTATGAATCTTTAACAACAAATTAATTTCTAACAAAAGAGCAGCTATCAATGAAGTAATTAAATCTTCATTCAAAAGAGATGAATTCGGAACAAAAAATAAATTACTTCATATTTAAACCAGATTAAAATTTTTAATAAAAAAAAAATGGAAATCAAATAAAATGAACGAACTTTTAACCAAAAACTTGAATTTTAACTAGTACCGATCAATTTTCAACTAAAAACAGAAAACTTGAACTGTCAGTGTCAAAAATTGATTTTAAACAAAAAAAATGTGTTAATCAATTTAATATTGAAATTAAAAAAAAACTGAGTGCGCCCTCGAAAAAATGTCCTGAATTGAAAAAGAAATTCCTGAAAATTCCTGGTTTTCGAGGCAGGCTAGACACCCTCTCAGTGTAAATAATTTTTTTTTAATCTAAACTTTTAGCCTTGGAAATAATAATCAAAAAACGAAAAGTTGCATCACCTTTTTCTTTGTCGACTCGAATGACAACCACAGGTTCAGTTTTTCCTACTCTAATCAATTTGTTGATGGATCGGATACGTCTTCTCGACAATTCAGAAAGTAGAATCATGCCCTCTATATTATTGTATTCCAATAAATGGACATATGCTCCCATTTCTGCTATACTTCGGACGTTCACCATCACAACATCCTCGACTTCAGGATATTTCTCCTTGTAAAATCGACACGACAACACCATTTTGGCTAAACGCAAAAGAAACCTATTTTAAAGATTAAAATACAATTGAGAAAAATAAAATATATATTTTCCACAAATGAATATTAGTAAATTTAAATAAATTTCCAATTAATACTTCAACTGATCGAAATCTGCATAAAATTGAAAAATATTTGGGGTTAGGTCTCCTCCTGATGAAACAATTCAACACATTGTCTAAAAATTGAATAAGAAACTAACGTATATAAAATTCAGTTAGCAGGGTGCTAGTTTAAAATTTAAAAATTTAGTACATAGCACCGGGAGGTTTAGAAATTTGGTTAATTGCCAGAAAAGGACGTCTTTTGAGGTTAGCTTTACGACACTTTTAGGTTAGAAGCCGTATGGATCAAATTTCTGTGACAATAAAAGCGCAAAAGTATTTAAATAAATATTAAATTACCTGATTTTTACTAGAGACTTTTTATATTAATTAACTTCGCCTACAAATCCACCGATTGTATAAAATCTGTCAATATCCATGTGCAATCCACGAGCAATCATAAAAGCGAAATTGCCAATGCTGATGGTTTTAATTCCAATTTCAACTGTAATACGTCAGATCGGTCGCTTTTTAAGAAAAAGGCTCGAAAATTCAAAATTGGTTGATATTTGAACCAAACAAAATTTTATATTTAAATCACAAATAGTTTAATTCCTCAAAAAAAGACGAAATTTTAACAACATAATTAAATTTTCGCCCAAAAAATTTTATTTCAAACAAATGCTTGCATTTTTACCCATAAATAAATTAATTTCCAACCAAAGGAACGAATTTTCAAACCAAAAAGACGAATTTTCAACCAAATAGTTACATTTTCAACCAAATAGATCAATTTTGAGTAGAAGAAAATAATTTTGTATGATTCAATCATTAAAAATTATTTTCTTTGACTAATTTTGCTCATTTTCAAAACAAAAAATGAGGGCGCACAACCAAAAAAATTAATTTGTAAACAATAAAGTTGAACTCTTAACCCAGTATTTGAATTCTCAACCAAAACGGTGAATTTTCTACTCTAGAAAACAAATTTTTAATAAACTACTTAAATCTTTAACCAAAAGAATACCTTTTCTACTTATATAATGAATTTTCAACCCAGATTCTTAAATTTGGAATAAAAGAAATTAGTTTTTAACAATGAAAATAGTTATTTGTCACAAAATAGTTACATTTCCAACCATTGAAATGAATTTTCAAACAAAGAGATTAATTTTTTTACCAAGAAGATTAATAATCTCTAAAAAAAAATAGATAAATAGTTGAATTTTCTACCGAAGAAGATTTTTCATCAAGGAAGAATAAACATTTCAACAAACTTGATGAATTTTTAACCCAAAAATATTAATTTTTAGCAAGAATACGTTATTTTAAATCAAATAGTTGAATTTTCAATCAAATATATGAATCTTCTACTAAGAAGAAAAATTGTCGATGAAAAAAGAAAAATATATATTTCGACAAAATAGAGAAATTTTCGACCAAAGAAATAAATTTCCATGATGAATACATAAACTGAAATAGTCAAATTTACGGGCAAAAAATTATTTTTTAAAACAACATTTTTTCAAACAAAATAGTTAAATGTTACATTTTTAATCGAAGAGATAATTTTTAACAATGCAATTCAGCTTCTAGTCAAGTAATTCGATTTTAAACCAAAGAGATACATTTTTTACCTTTACGATTCAACTTTGAATAAATCATTTAGATTTAAAACCAAAGAGATGGATTTATACAAAGATGATTAATTTTGTACCGAAAAAGACGAATTTTCAAAAAGATACATTGAAAAAAATGGTTAGTTGAGCCAACTATTTAGTTTGTAAGATATGGCACTGCTATTTTATTAGTTGATACTGCTATTTTAGAAGTTGATATAGCTATTTTATTAGTTGGCACAACAATTCCATTAGTTGCCGTGACTATTCAGTTAGTGCCAGCAACTAAGTAAATGTTTGTCCCTTTTAGCAAAATGGCATTACCATATCTTAAAAACTAAATAGTTGTCCCAACTAACCATTTTTTTCAGTATAGTATATATTTACATCTTTAGCCAAATAAAAAAATAAAAAAAGGTCAAATTTCAATCTAAAGAGATTAATTATAACTAATATTACGAATCCTTCACAAAAAATGAATGTTTAACAATGTCCGAATTTACAACAAAATGAATTTTTAATCTTAAAAATAATAATCTGCAACAAATATAGCCACATTTTTAACCAAAATAAAGATATCAATATTCAACTAATATGACGCATGTTCAAACGAAAAATGAATTTTTAACAGTTTAGTCCAACTGCTAATCGGGAGTAGTTGAATTTTGTACCAAAAATAATTTCCAGCCAGAATATCTAAATTTCAAATAAAAAATGCATTTTTAGCAATGCAATCCAAATTTACCCAAGTAGTTGAATTTCCTACGAAGCTTCATTTTCTAAAAAAAAATACGAATTTCCAACAATTTTCCAACAAATAGATTAATTTTCATCTAGAAAATACATCATTTTTAGTCCAAAAAAATTAATTTTCTATCAACAAATAATAATTTGTAAACTGTCAGTTACATTTTTAACTAAAGCAAAGAGATGAATTAATTATATATTTTTATATTATATATATATTTTTTTAAGTTATATTTTTAACCAAGTAGATGAATTTTCAACTAGGAAACCTTAATTTTTAATGCAAAAAATTAGTTTTTTAACAAAAAAATTATTATTTGTAACAAAACAGTTTCATTTTTAACGAAAGTATAAAAATTAATTTTCAACTAAAATGATGAATTTTCAATAAAAATGTTAATTTTCAACCAAATAGTTGAATTTTCAACTAAAAAGATGAATTTCCTACGAAGAAGATTAATTTTCTACAATGAACACGATTTTTTAAACAAAATATTTACATTTCAACAAAATAGATGAATTTGAAACTATAATATATCTAAATTTTCGGTCAGGAAATTAATTTTCAACCTTAAAAATAACAATTTGTAAAAAAAATAGTTAAATTTTAACTATAACGCAGAGATAAATTTTTAACGAACTATTTGAATTTTCTACGAAGAAGAGTATAATTTTCTACCGAAAATATGATTTTTCAAGTTAGATTTTCAACCAAATAGATAAATATTCAACTAAAATGCTGACTCTTCAACCAAAAATATAAGTTTTTAACAAAATAGTTCAACTAATTAGCCCAGCACTGGAATTTTTAAAGAAAAAAGAGGAATTTTCTACGAAGCAGTTAAATTTTAAAAAGTTTATTTTCCACTGTAAATTTTTTATTTATATTGATACAGAATTATATGTTTAAATTTCAAACTAATAGCTTTATTTTTTTATTTTCCCGCCTTGATAACTTTGAAAACTTAAAACTTTCACATAAGAGCCAAGTTTAGCGCTAGTAGTTAAGTTCTAATTTTTCTATAGTTATTTTATTTAATTGTAGAAATATTGTTATATAACACAGAATAAAATACATCTTTCAAGCAAATATATTATAGTTAAAGTACTTTTAAGTATTAAATTGATGTAAATTTAAATTCTAAAAAGAAAAAGAATTCTGCCGACTTGCCATCTAGTGACCAACCTTGGCAGTGCGTCAGTAGACAACAAGACGCTTTTCGAAACGCAGAGTTCGTGAAGTTGTGATGTTTTTTTTCCCTATTTATAGGATAAGTAATCGAAAATTTAAAAATATTTTGATTCGAGATAACGTACGTTGCAAAGTTCTATACTCCCGTGCAAACTGAAGCATTTTTATATAATGAAACGGTTTTTCGGAGCCTCTCAAGTCGAGTGTAAACAAAACGGGTTTCATTTTAGTTTTGGCATGGCGGTTGCATTTAAATTCAACGGACAAAAATAACGAATAATGACAGTTATTTTGTAACGACAGTACACAGTGAAAAGGTGCGGTTCTACAGAAAAAAAGTTTGGAAATCTGTGTTCGAGTTTTTTAAAAATAGATTAATTAATTATTTAAAGAGTAAAGTTAGGAGGTTTAGAAAAAAAGAGAAAGTGCTGGGGATGCTGGGCAAAAAGGAATAACAATGGACCCTTTTACTCAGGTAAGATTTATTGTCTAGCGTTCTTTGAATTGGGGGAGTAAATTTACATCTTGTACTTCCGTATTTTTTGTATTTTACTTTTATTTTTGTTGATCTTTTGCAAAAAAAAAAAAGTATTATTTTTTTGGGGATGAACGTGGAGTGACTTTGGAGCGAATTTCTCTAGTAGCTTCGAAATGTTTGAAACCAAATGATTTTTAATTGTGTTAAAAAAAGACTATTCGGAATCAGTTTACAATTTTATCATTTGCATATTTTAACGTTAAAAATGAAACTGTTTCAATTGGAAAGTCTTATTAGTTAAACAAATATAAAAACCCGATTGAACCTTTATAAGCTATTTTCAATATTAAAGTAACTTTAAAATAATAAATTCGTAATTAAAGGGTTTTATTAAATTTCTGATATTATTTTTGTCTAAGATATTCCATTTTTAAAGTATTCAATTTGGAATTTTTTAATTGAGAAAAAGAAAAATTTTAATTAGTGACACTAATTGCTTAATTTTTATGTATAAATAACAGTTAAACATCTATTAACGTGTGCCGACTAAATCCGACTATTTGTACCAAAATTTCGATGCAAATAAGCCAAGGAATAATTTAAAACAAAATAATGATAGATTTTGGCAGATTTCGAACAAAAAATTCGAACCTTTTTAAGAATTTTCAAACGCTTCAGAAAATTAAAAAAAAATTCTTGAAAAATTGAACAAGATTTTTTATTTTGAAAAATTAATTTTAAGAGAATATGTAAACAGATTAATAATGATTTGTGTGAAAAATGTTTAAAAACATTCGAGATATTTAAAAATGTGAAAAAATTTAAATATGAAAAAAATTTTAAGCAACATGTAGTTTTAACATTTTCAAATAAATTTGTGAAGCATTTTAAATTAAAATAATTTAACTTTTAATTTAAGAGGTTTCGATTTATTAAAAAAATGTAATCGTTCCATTTTTAATGTTTCTAGTTTAAAATTACTTAAAATTATATAATTCTAAAAATATCGAACTTTATTGATTGATTCTTTAATTTAGATCAGCGCATTGAAAATGATAACATGGTTTTACATTTTTGGAACTGAATCTGAATTTTTAAACTCTAAAATGTTTAAAAGTTGAACAAATTTTAATTGGCAGTTTAACTGTCTTTGAGTTAAACTGCACTTTGAGTGCTTTAATTTGCACCTCAATTTTTCTTACTTCAAATTGAAAAATTTTTAGCTTTGGAGTTCGATTTTTAAAATTTAATTGACCTTGAAAAATGTCTGCGAATGGGAAAAACTAGAAAATGACCGTGAACTTTTTTTTTTCTTTACTAAAACGACCACCCTGAAAAATGAAAATATTGTGAAATTGAATTGTTTGAAATAGAAAGTCTTGAATCTTTAAAATTTTAAGGAACTTTCAAACATAATATTACGATTTTAATTGTTCTATTTAAAAAATTATTTATTTGTAAATTAAATTCTTGAATTTCGATGTATAAATAACAATTGAAAAGACTCCAAAATAATAAAAACATTGTATTAAGATTGCTAGGAAAACTGAAAATGATTTTTTTTTATTACTTAATATTCGAATCATTTTAAAAGATATTTAGAAGTTATGAAAAACATTTAATAATAATTTTATATTTGAAACAACATGTAGGCTTTCCAAGACTCAAATAAAATTTTAAAGCTTTTTAAGGGTACCTAAACTATTTAAAATTAAAATAATTCAACTTCTAATGTGAAAATGGTTCAGTTTGAAAAAATGTAATCATTCAAGTTTTAATGTTTTCAGCTTAAAATTGTTTAAAATACTGTAATTGGATTTTTTAAATTTATTGATTGATTCTTCAATTCAGACCATTGAAAATGATTATATGAATTTATGTTTTTGGAACGATACTTGAAGCTTTGAAGTCTGCAATTTATAAAATTCAAAAATACTAAAAAAATTGAAGTTCTGAAAAGTATTTAAAACAATTAACATATTGTACAGATTGTACTCAATTATTTTAATAAATATGTTGACCTCGAAAAAGTTAATTATATAATTTATGAACATACAATTCAACTCTTTTGCTGTAAATTCGTCTTTTGAATGAAAATTTTTTTTTTATTGACTGAAAATTTTTCTTGGTACACATTTTTTTTCGCTTTAAAAATTTATCTTTTTTCGTAGAAAAAATGTGTCGTGTTCGCTGAAAATGACACTGCAAGGTTAAAAACTAATCTTTTTTTTATCGAGGATTCTCAACTATTTGGTCGAATATCATTTTTTTTTAAGTTCGTAATGGTCAGCGAAAATAAAAAATTGGCCGGGAAAAAGTAAGGTAAAGTTATGAAATTCCATAATTGGTATATAAGATGAACGTTCCACGAAAAATGTATAACATAGTTGATATGTCAACATGAAAATATTTTTATTTGAAATAAAAAACTGTGTAATTTAACCAACTCAGACGAATTTTTTAATAAAGCACTTGAATCCTCAACTAAAACACATTAATGCTCAACCAAACAGTTGCATTTTTATACTAAATAATTAAGTATCTACCAAAATGACGATTTTTTAACAAAATACATATGTTTTAAAGCAAATAGTTCAATTTTCTATAAAACAGTATAATTTTCAACCTGAAATTGTGATTTTTAAATAGAAATTATGTATCTTCAACCAATAAATGTATTATTAACAATATAGGCGAATTCTCAACAAAATATTTGAATTTTAAACAAAAAAGATTTTTCTGTCAAGGAAGAATATACATTTTAACGAAGAAAAATTTCAGTCAATCATAATAGGAGGCAAACATAATATTGAATACAAAATAAAAATTTCCAATAATTATATTTTAAATTCATTTGTTTATTTTTAAAGGTTTTAAAGCATAATTTTCCTAGGTTTCTTGAGAAAATTCGAAAAGATTTTTAAAAATTTCCGGTTTGTCGAAAAATTATCTAGAAAATTTTCAAGAAACTTTTTTTATTTTATAGGATTTTACTAGGTTTAGAAAACAATCGAGTCAGATCAAAAGGTATTTAGGACTTGTAGAGGTTTAGATGAAATTTAAAAATACTTGATCAATTTTCGAAAAATTTTCAGTTTTAAAATAATTTTAATCTGTTCCAAACTTCTAAAATTCTTTCCTACAATTTTGAAAAAAAAATTTTAAACAGTTGCCTTAAAATCTTTAACATTTTATATTGAAAATGTTTTTAAAAATTTCTTAATTTTCTTTTTCTTTAATATAAAATTATTTGCAGTTTTCCTAGGAATCTTAAGAATTTTTCTTTATTCTCTTAAAACCTTTCAAAATTCTTGAAAATCTTCTTTTCCAAAATAGTTAAAAATCTACATTTCGCTAGAAAAAATTCTGAAATCATCTTAAGATTGTAATTATTTTCGAATCATTTAAAAAATTTTAAGATTCTGAAATATCTTTTGCTATATTTAAAAGTTTTATACAAAAATTGTTTGAAATCCTGCAAAATTGAAAATAATATTTTTAAATCTTCCAGATTCTTTTTCGACGTATTCTGAAAGCTTCAAAACTTATTTAACAATACTGATAATCAAAAAACATTTACAATAAAAACTTTATTTTTATAAATAGTGTTTGTAAAAATACAGAAATAAATTGTATCATGCAATAACATTATTTGGAAGTTTTTATTAACTAACATTGATTATGCAGAAAATTCGTAGTATTTATTTATGTCTCATTTTAAAAACGTGTGGTCAACTAGTTAAAAACAGAGTTGTTGCCTTTATTAATAATGAATAATTTACGATTCAAATATTTTTTCTTATAAATAAATGTTTTCAAATAGAATTCATCACTGGTACATTGTTATTTACAAAAGTCCGTAAAATTCAAAAGAACAAAATGAAAACAGCCAACAAAAGTTTTATATTTACGCAGTATTCAACCAATCAGATTTTCGAGAACAATGTGTCAGATATTATCGAGAACAATGTGTCAGATATTTTCGAGAACAATGTGTCAGATATTTTCGAGGTACTTAGTAAATTATTCATAACGTAGGCTAAAATGGTTAATTTTATACTTGCGACGATTTTTATACAGTTGAAAGTCGTTTGATCAACGCTGATTACAAATAAAAGTACCAATGATGACTATTTTACTTTTTTTTCTCAAATAAATATTTAATTTGATGTAACATCATGAAAAAAACTTTTAAATTCTAAAATAAAATCTATGTATTTCATACAATTAAAAAGAAATGTATTGAGGTTAAATTGGCCGAAGATTAATTTAAATCCTGGGAGGTAATTTAAAAGTTTAGAGATTGGGATAAATGTTAAAACTAGCAAATATATTTTCCCTTGTGGTGAAGAATCAGAAATTTGATTGCGTCTAGCCATAAAGTCTAGCATATCGAGGATTCTGGGAAAATGGCGGGGGTCGCTGCTAAACTTTCCCAGCAGGCGTCGGATATTTTTTCAAGAGTTTGAGGTATTTACGAGGGTATTTACTGAATCCAGGTGCAGGTAGAAAATCTATTTTCAGGTACAAAGAGAAAGCGCTTTGAAGTCACCATCGTAGGAAAATGGCGAATAAGTGCGAAAATGGAGATGTAGAAACGAAATACTTTCAAATATATTCTACGGAAAGAATAACATTGAATACAATGTCTCAAATTTATATATAATTATTAAACTAGTATTTTTTATATTCATAGATTATGAATGTGGATAAAAAAATACGTCCTACATTTCCCGATCGTGTTTTACTTACTGAATTTCTATACATGAATATTTTTAAAATAATACAAATAATTTAATTTCAGCGAATGTTGGAACGAGCAAGAGCAAGGAGAGAAAAATTAGATACTCAATTGTCAAATGCTGGTCATGATGTAAAAAAAAGGCGAAGTCCTCTTAAGGACGCAAATGCAATCCTAGCGCAAGTTTCAGGTATTTTTTTTTTTTTAAAGATCTTCTAAGGGAAATTATACTAATATAATAATTTCAGGCCTCGGACTCACCACACTATTGGCACTTTTTTTGAACGGTGACACTGTTTTGTTATTTTCTGACAATTGTCTGCTAATGCCATTATAAACTAGAAAAAATCGATTTCTAACTAAAAATGAACCAGTTACATTTAAATTGAAAATAAAACCATTATTTTCAATAAAAAGCAAACGAATTTTCTACAACCTATTTGAATTTTTGACAAATTGTTAAATTTTCAAGTCTAACAGATGGATTCTTTAGAAAACATTTTCAGCTTGAAAATACTAATTACAATTAAAAAATATGATAGTTGATATTTAAACCGAAAAATATTTCAATTTTAAATCAAGAACAGTTTAATCTAACAAAAAAAGAAAATTTTTCAACAGGATACTTGAAGTCTGAACTAAAAAAGATTGTTTTTTAACCATACATATGCATTTTTAACTTAAAATATTAATTGTTTACAAAATAAAGGTTGATTAATTCTCTACCATAAAAGACAAATTTTCAACCAAGTAATTGAATTTTGTACCAGGAAAAATGAATGTTTAAGAAAATACACATATTTTCAACGAAATAGTTAAATTTTCTGTAAAAAAGACAATTTAAAAAATGAAAGATTGTATGTATATTTTTAACTAAATAGTTTATACAATGGATGTGGATGTAAGTCCACATTTTATTTGATCAATTTTTCGGATATTTTTTTTTTATTTCTGAACATTTTTAACTTAATTGTAGAATATTTTAAGTAAAAACAGTTTTTAACTAAAAATGAAGTAGTTAAATTTTGGTCGAGGAGAATTAATTTTTAATAACAAATGGCGCTTCTACAAAACAGTTTAATTTTGTACACAGTAGTGGAATTTGTATACGAAATTGTATAATTTTCAAGTCAAAAAGACGAATTTTCTGTGGAACAGTTGAAATTTCTTTTCAAAAATACAAAATTAAATATATATATATGACCAATAAGTTGAATTTTCAAACAAATTAGTTAAAGTTTCATTTAACAAAATTAATTTTTAAAAAATTAGTTCAACTTTCAACAATGTTCATCAACTAGATAAGAATAATTTTTAACCAAATAGTTGCATTTTTAACAAAAAAAATCTATAATTAACAACAAAAAAAGACAAATTTGTACAGAAGCCATACATTTTTAAACAAATATTTAAATTTTCTACCGAATTGTTTAATTTTTGAGTCCCAAATATAAATGTTCTACAAAATCGTTGAATTTTTACCCGAATCATATGAATTCTCAAAGAAAAACGTAATAGCGGACATTTCAAGTAAAAAATATTTTAATTTTAAATTAGAAAAAAAGAGAAGCATTCATGAAAAAAGACGAATTTTCAACGAAATGGTTAAATTTCCAACAAAAAAGATTTTTCAGTTAAGAGAGAATAAAAATTTCAAGCAGATTAAAATTCAAGGCAAAAATAATTTTCAATACAAAATACAGAATTTTAATGACTAATTTTTTAATTCATTTGCTTATTTTTTTAAGGTTATATAAATATAATATAAAAAAATATATAAAACCAAAAAATAGATTTTGTACCCAAAAATATTGATTTTAACCAAATATATGAATTTTCAACAAAAAATTAAATTTTAACCGACAGAGATTAATATTTAACAGACAGTAAAGATAAAATTTCTACAGAAAGAGATAAATATTCAAAACAAAATGACGAATGTTACAAAAAAGTGAAATTCTCAATGAAATAATTAATTAGTCAATAATGAAATCATCGAATTTCATAGCCAAGTAGATGAATTTTCAACAAATGAATTCAATTTTGAACTAAAATTTTTGAACTAAAAAGACTGAGTTTTGAACCAAAAATAGTTGGATTTTCTTATTGGGTTCTAATATCAGTTCGTATTTAAGTGAAAGGATGATAAAAAGGGAAAATACTGCAAAAGCTTGCGATATGTAGGAATTTTGTTATCATTTTAAATAAACGTTAAAGTTCATTTTTAATACTTCAAAACATTTTCAGGGTGGCCACTGAACCGGGAAATGACCGTGAATTTATTTTTTACCGGGAGTTTTACAAATGTTTAGAAAAAAAATCCGTCCAACTTAGATTTGAGCCGTTTTTTAAATAATTAGTTTAATTGTGATCTTTTTCAATTATGATAGCATTCAGTTTAGAATGCGTATTTAAATTAAAAGAATTTCAAAATGCAGTTATAAAGACTTAATCAATTAAAGTTAGAACCGTTTAAAATCGAAAATTTTTGATAAAAAACATTCTTAGTTGATCAACTGTGAATATGAATTAAATTATGATTTTTAAATTTGAATCTTACTCTAAAATTTTTAAAATAAATAATAATTGATTGTAAAAAAGGATTCGACATCAGTTGATAATTTTATAAATTCGAGATTTTAACGTTAAAAATTTAACTGTTTCAATTGGAAAGTCTTAAGCAAATGTAAACGCCCTATTGAAACTTTATAAACTATTTTTAATTTTAAAATAACTTTTAAATAATATATTTATGATTGAAGGATTTTCTTAAATGCCAGTCTAAAATCAGTAATTATAATTAAAATACTCAAAACAGAACAAAAAAACGAATCTTTGAAAATTACAATTTTAATTGTTCTATTAAAAAAAAATTCATTTGTAAGTCAACTTCTTAAATTTTGATGTATAAATAACAATTAAACACCTATTATTCTTGGGGAAAATCGAGTAAGTTGAAGAAATATTTAGAAGTTTTGAAAAAATTTTAAATTAATTAAAAATTTAAAATGATTTCAAATAATTTAAAGGAAGTGTTAACGTGTACCGATAAGGCTCGGCTATATTCTTACCAAAATTTCGGTGCAACTCTTCCACGGCCTAATTTGAAACCAAGTTTAGATTTTCTCAGATATTGAACATGAAATTTAGAAGCTTTTTAATAATAAAATTTTTTAAGGTTGCTAGGAAAATTGAAAATGATTTTTTTTAATTATTTGAAATCTGAATAATTTAAAAAAATATTTAGACGTTGTGAAAAATTTTAATAATATTCTTTTAATTTAAAACAATGCGAAACAAAATGTAGATGTTTCAAGATCCTAAGATAGAATTTCGAAGCATCTTAAGAATTTTAAAACTATTTAAAATAAAAATAATTTAAACAGAGATTTTTCAATCTTTTACAAATTTATAGTTGGAACAGGAATTTTTTCAGAATAATAACCGGGAATTGCAAATATTAACCAATTTTGAATTGAAACTGGTATTTATCCAAAAGAATTATAATTCTTCTTGGAACAGGGAATGTTAAAATATAAATAAATTCAGAGCTGGAACAGGGAATTTTTGATTAGAATGAATTCTAATTCTAAGTTGAAATGGAACATTTTTGAGAAAAATTAAAATCATGAATTGGGACGGGAAATTTTACAAAAAATCGAATTCTTTTTGGAAACGGAAAATTTTCAAAAAGTATTAAATTCCTGTTTTGAAAGAAGAATTTTCAATTTTTAAGCAATTCTGAGTTGGAACTGGAATTTAGCTGGGAGAATAACAATTCTCAATGAAAAATTGAACTTTTCCAACAAAATTATTGTTCAGTGTTAAAACGAGATATTAAAAAAAAATTAAATTATGAATTGGAACAGGGAATTTTTCCAAAAAGTTCTAATTCTTACAATTAGTTGAAATAGACAATTTTCTAAAAGAATTAAAATTGCTTTAAATGGTATAATTTTGAATATTTTTAAATACTGATTGCTTCTTCAATTTAGAGCATTTAAAATTATAACGTGGATTTATATTTTTGGAATTGAAACTTTGAACTCTATAATTGATAAAAGTTAAAAATTTGTAATTTGGCAGTTTAATGACATTTAATTTAAAATTGTGCAGTTGAAAAGTGTTAGCAGCTTACATATTATACGTGCAAATTGTTGAGCATTGGAATACAAAATTGTTGAATGAAATGGTACAAATAGATTTAGTGTTTGATTTTTTAAACTTCATTGACCGTGAAAAATATTTACGAACCGGGAAAAAAACAGGGAACTTTTTTCTTTGACAAAAACGGCCACCATGAATTTATGAAATTTTTTTACGCTATTTTTGATCTCTAAAGTGAGTCTGAGGTCTGTAATTTAAGAATAATTGTTTGTTATTAATCGAATAATGCCCAACTCTGGCAATAAGTATTTAATAAAAAATTAACTTTTTCCATTCAATTTATTTTGATTTACTATAAGCATTAAAATAACGAACAGCACGAATTTTTTTCAGTAATTACACAACAAATCGCCTCGAAAACACCGAAAAAGATCTCAAGTTCGAGTTCGATTTCGAGTTCAAAAAGCTCGTGTGAATCAGTTTCTCCAGTAAAAACAAGCAAATCGACTGCCACAGCTTCTGCTGTAAAAACAACGAGAAAATCGTCTCCTATGAAAAAGCAGGAGTCGAGTAAGGAAAATGGAGAGACTCCAGCTTCGAATGTTAGGTCGCAATTGCAGAGATTGGGTAACTTGTACTCGGGTAAGTTGTTAGATGTGAGCTTGTATGTAAACTTTTAAATTGAGGGAGTTAATGCAGAGACACCTACAAAGTGAAGCCAGCATAGTTTGAAAACTGGTTTCTGACAGTCTCACTTATTCATGCGTATCTCGTGAATTGAAGCGAAAGAGAAAGGTCGTTTGCCTTTTCAACCCTTTGTTTACTCGAGCCTTTTATGGCGAGTCATAAAGTATAAATTGCTCTATTCAATTCTCGAATAATATAGGCAGATATTATTTACGGTTGTACACTACAGAGGCGGCTCACATAGGGGACGGAATGTTCACACCCACCTACAGGTCGCAAATCTTGACCAAATGAAACAAAATTTAGGCAGAAATATTTTTAAATGAATTTCAAAGAGATTCAAGAAACCAAATTTTTCAAAATAATTTGTTTAAACTAATAGTTGAAACAAAATTTTTTGCAAAACTAATGGAATACTTGAAATTAGCGCACGAAAAAAACCCTTTAGTTAACATATGTTGTATTTGTATAATTATTCATTTTCTTATAGACGTTAAAAGGCTTATTAAGGTTTAATACATATAGATTATGCCAAATTAACTATTTAGTCAGATGGTAGTAACAAATTGTATTTTAAATATAGAATATACTTCTACGAACATTATTTTTCCAGTAGAATTAGATTTTAGAATTTATTTTGCAAAAAAATAGCAATAATTTATTTAAGCAAATTGTCTAAACAAATTTATTTTGCAAAACTAATTGAAAATTTTAAATCAGCTATGACTCAAACTCCCTAAATTCTATATGGTTTATCTAGTTCATGACCCGAAATCTTATATTTACGAAAGGGTTATACAATTAAGTTTTTAAAAAAACTTAATATAGGCATATTTTGTTCGAAAAAATGTTTAACCAAATTATTTTTAAAAAATTGGCTTTTCTGGTCTTTCTTGGCCTTTCTGGCTGAATTTTGTCTCATTTGGTTAAGGCCTCAGAAATCGCCCTTAGAGTGGTAAATTATTGATTTGTTGCCCCCCGCCCCCCTCCTGAAATCGAATGATTAAATTCATCAGATCGTTTGAATTGTTCCAAAAATGTGCCTGAAATATTTGTGAAATAATTGATGTTTTTGTGAAATCTTCTTAATTTATCCGAAATTTTTGCCACATATTTGGAATCTTTGTCAAATATTTTTTAAAAAATGTATGAAATTATGGAAATCTATGGGGAATATTTATGCTTTTTAAAAATTTTTAATCTATCTGAAATCTTTGCGAAATATTCGAAATCTATCCGAAATCATTGTCATATATTTGGAATCTTTGTAAAATATTTGAAATCTTTGAGAAGTCATTGAAATCTTTGTTATTTATTTGACATCTTTGAAATCTTCGGGAAGTAATTTAAATCTTTGTGAAATCTCTTAAATCCATCCGAAATCTTGATGAAAAACTTTAAATCTTTGAAATCATTGGGAAATCATAATGAAAGTTTTATAAGATATTAAACAAAGATTGTTGAAATCTTTAGGGAAACCTTTAAAATATTTGGGAAATCTTTTAAATCTATCCGAAACTTGGATGAAATATTTTAAATATTTGAAATCTTTAGGGAAAACTTTGAAATCTTTTAAATCTATTCGACATCTTGATGACATATTTTAAATCTTTAAAATAATTAGAAAATAATTGAAATCTTGATAAGATATTTAAAAAAAAATTTCAAATCTTTTAAATCTATCCGAAATCTGGATAAAATATTTTCAATCTTTGAAATCATTGAAATCTTTATAAGATATGAAAAAAAAGTTGAAATCTTTAGGGAAACCTTTAAAATATTTTTGACATCTTTTAAATCTATCCGAAATTCGGATGAAATATTTTAAATCGTTGAAATCATTGAAATCTTTAGAAGATATACAAAAAATGGTTGAAATCTTCAGGGATACCTTTAAAATATTTGTGGAATCTTTCATATCTATCCGACATTTGGATGAAATATTTTAAATTTTTGAAATCATTGGAAAATCTTTGAAATCTTTATAAGATATAAATTAACAGTAGTTATATAGAGTTATAGTTTTTGCTTTCCGTTCAGAGAGAAGTTAATATCCTTATTTAATCCTGTTGATCAATGTTTAATTTTATTCTTTAAAGGATTCTCTACAATTTTATTTGTGAGGGTTGTATTAAAAAATTAATTTAGAACTCATACATATATTATTGTTGTGAACAATGATAGTTTAAATTTTAATAAACACCACCGACATACAATTGTAGAGAATCCTTCAATGAATAAAATGGGGCCTTGATCATTAGAATTAAATAAGAATTGTTGCTTTTCTGAATTGTAACCCTTTTCTAAAGTAAACTTTAAAGTCTCCGTCAAGATTTATTAGAAATTAATAACAGATTTGATTGTTCTCGATGTTATAAAACATCTTAAAGATCCGCTACTTTTGAGATTAATTGTACGTTATGTACTATCTTTAATTAATCATGCCTCGGATCCACTAAAAGACTTTTAAAAAGTTCACGGTGTCTGCCCAAACTGGAAAACCTGAAGTTTGTAGGGAATTTCTATTTACCTGGAAAATACTAGAAACGTCAGGGAATTACTTTTAAAGGCAAGGAGTTTTTTTCGAGAGGATGCTTATTTTTTTAATTGCAATGTAATCAGGTTGGCCATCAAATTAAAAAATATTTTATATTTGGAAATTTCTAGAATGATTAAGTTTAAAATAAAAAACGATGAAAATTAATCTATCTGAAATTGATGCATCAGTAAAAGGATATTTTCGGCCATTGTTAGTAGTTACAATTTTAGATTTCTGAATTTTTATTATCAACACTAGATTTTTAATTTGTTCCTTTTTAAGGTTTTAATTTTTAATTAAAATTGAATTGGTTACATTTTGGAAAGTATTATTAGGAATTTGAAAATTATTAAATTTCAAGCCATTTTAATTTACTGACAATAATTGAAATTTTAAAGAGTTTGATTATAAAAAAGTTTTAATAACACAATTTTTGGCATTCGAAAGATTCAATTTAGTTTTCAATATTAAATTGCCAAATTTTAATCGTTTTGAAATCAAACTATTCAAATTTAAAAGTCTTCAATCTTTAATTAATAATTTTTAACGATTTTAATTATAAAGAATACAATTTCAATTACTCTTAATTTTAAACTATCCAATTTTTAAAATTTGAATCTCAAATATACAATTTTTAACGTTTTTACATTGTCATATTTTCAAGTTTTTATCTAGGATCATTCTAATTTCGTGATTCTCCAAATCAAATAACAATTCTTTAATTTTTTGCGCTTCGACTTAAAAATTATACAATTCAACTCCATTTTCTGTTTAAATTGTCCAAAATCGTTGGTATATTTTTTTAAATTTCAAGAGCTTGCAATTTGAAATTATTCACTATTAACTATTATTTCAAAAATATTTAAAACCTTATATTAAAAGATTGGTTTGATAATGAATTTTTAAATTTGCATATTTTCATGTTAGTAAATATAAGTTCAGAGACACAACAATTTCATTATCCTTCTTATTATATGATTTAAAAATCAATTAATTTCTTGCAATAGGTTTGCTGACATTTATCGATTTCCGCATTTTATAATATATGTGAAAAAACCGTGGGTTTGGCAAAAAAAGTTATTTTTTTTTATAAACCGGAAGAAATCACGAATATGCACCGGGAGAAAACCAGGAGACAAACATTTAAAAAAAATGGCCACCCTGGTAATATTGAATAAGAGTGATTCTTTATTCATAAAAGAAACTTTATATAACTGTATTATACTATTTTGTTGAAAATTATTTTGTTTTATTCGAAGTTAATTTTTATTCAACTCAAAATTCAACTATGACAGTTGAATATTTCATCATCTTAGTTAAAAATTCATCTCTGTGGTTGAACACTAATTTTTTTAAACTAAGAATGTAAACATTAAATTTTTTTAAAATAAATTATCTTTTTTTTATTCAAAACTTCATCTTTTAGGTTTAATATTCAACTATTCCAGTTAAAGATTCATCATTTTAGTTGAATTAGAAACTATTTTTTTGAAAATTATTATTTTTTTAACTGAAAGTATAATTATTCCAAATGACTATTCCATCATTTTAGTTGAAAATTCATCACTTTTTTGAAAATGTAAAAATTTTATTGAAAATGTTTTTTTTTTTTAATTATTTTTTTAAAACTGAAAATGTAACGGTTCCGTAATTTTACTTAAAAATTAATCTAATTGGCTAAACATAAATTTGTTAAATAAAAATGTAACTATTTAATTTTTTTTTGTTGAAAAATTACCTTTTTTGTTTAAAAATTCATATTTTTGTTTGAAAATTCAATTATTATAGTTAAAGATTTATCATTATAGTTAATAATTAATCTTTTTTATTTAATTTTCAACTATTCCAGTTGGCGATTCATCACGTTAGTTATGAATTGATACCTTTTTTTAAAAATTTAAAAATACATTCTTTGGTCGAAAACTAATTTTTTAAACTAAACATTTTACTATTCAATTTTTGGTTGAAAATTCGTTTTTTTTTTTAAATAGAAATTGTCTTTGTTGAAAATTCAATTATTCGAAGTATTTTTTTTGTTGAAACATTTTTTAAACTAAAGTTCAACTATTTCAGTTTTTGTATAAAGATTATTTTCATTTTGTCGGTTGGTAATGCTTCTTGCTGGTTGAAAGTTCAACAATTCCAGTTTATAGTTAATTTGTTTTGTTTAAAATTTAACTTTTCCAGTTGAATATTCATTATTGTAATTGAAATTTATTTGTTTTATACTCAAAATTAATGTATTTTTGTTTAAATTGAATTTTTGCTACAAAATTCATCTTATTGGCATAAAATAAAACTACTTTGTTTAAAGTTAAACTCTTTTCTCAAAAGTTAATCTTTTTGGTTTAAAATTGATTTATTTCAGGCAAAGATTGATGATTTTTGTTCAAATTCACTACTTTAGCTGAAAATTAATTTTTATTGTTTGTTGGAAAATTTATTTTGTTAACTGAAACTTTCACTACTTCGTTTTTCATTGAAAACTGATTTTTTTAGTCCAAAATTCAATTATTTGAGTGAAAATTTATTTTATTGTTCAGTTGAAAATTTTAATATTGTTAAAAATATATCTATCTTTTTAAAAATGCAATATTTTTACTTGAAAAGCGATAAATTTGAAGCGGTTTAAATTAAATTAATTACAGTGCCCACGTTAAAAATTAATGTAAACTATATACAAATTCCGAGTCGATTATTTTTTTAAATTCGAGACACTTTAATAGGTAAAAAATTAGATGAAAAAATTTAGCTGGAAAAAACTTGTCATGCCTGGAAAAAATCGGAAATTTTCAGGGATTTTCCCCAGGACTTCAGTAGACATTCTAAAGTCGTTTAGTCTTTTTTTTTTACAAAAATTTCAACATTTTAGTCTGAAATCATTCAATTTCGAAACAAAATTCAAAATAGAATTTTTCAATATTGAACGCTTTGAATTAGAAATGATAAAATTCAACTTCTTTCTAATAAAATTGTCCGATTTTCAAAATTTCAGCCTGACAATTTTCAATTTTAAGAGCTTCTGTTTATAAATATTTCAATTCGAAACACTTTTAATTCCAAAATTTCTAATTTTAAACGATTTTATTAAAATATGATGCAAGCTTAATGCCCTTTCATTCCATTTGGAATATGGTCCTTTTTTAAAACGCTACTTAATCTGAAATAGTTTCAATTGGATAGTTTTCAATTGAAAATCGTTTAATATATATGTTTTTTTTTTAATTTCTAACGCTTTCAATTCGAAATTGCTAATTATTGTTTCAAAAATGTTTCAAACATAATATTTAAATGTTAGTTTAAAAATTGATTTTTAAATTGTTTATATTTTTAATGTTAGGAAATAGAAGCCCAGAGACGTAAACGTTTCGTGACACGCGTTTGAATAAAATAATTATTTTAAAAAATGATATTTTTATGCAGATAAGGAGCTTAGCTCGCCGATTCGTAGAACAGAAGACACATTTTTGGCTGAGGAAGAATCCGATGAACAGAAACGTGCAACGAGTGGAGCCAGGGTGAACAGATTGGCTGCTCTCGCATCGACGATTAATAATTGGGAGGATGATTTATCTCATCCAACTTTGGTAATAAGCCAGTTTAAAAATATTAAGCATAATATCTGAAATTTAAACGAATAGGAGTTAAAACTATTTCATCAACAGGTTAAACCAACAGTGTCTAAAGCAGAGAGGATACAAGCTAAATTAAATGAACAAGTCAGAAACGCTGACCATCAACCAGGAACGAGTGGAATTCGAAATTTAACTCGTAGCAATAGCAGAAGTCCCACAAAACAGTTAAAATGCGACAAAGTGGTAAGAAAATTCTTTTTATTTAGGGAATTTTTTCGCGAGCGTGCATAATTTTTTTTAAATTATAAAATTGAATTAAATAACAATGATTCTTCATTTGTCAAAGTATCCTTGTATTACTGCGTTTAACGATTTTGTTGAAAAATTGTTTTCTTTCTGTTTGAAATTAATTTTTTGAACTAAAAATTTAACTATTCTATTTTTGGTTAAAAATTAATCATTTTTAGTCGAAAATTCAACTATGTCGTTCAAACTGTATGTTCTTTGTTGGAAATTTACCAGCTTGTTGGCAATATTTTCTCTCTCTTTACAGAACAAGCTTTCATAGCTAAAACTTCAATTCATGGTGGAAAATCGTATTGTTGGTTGAATTAAACTGTTTTTTATTAGAAATTAAAATATTTGTAACTGAAATATCAAATACTACATTTTTCGTTCAGAATTCATCTTTTTTGAAATGAAAATGTTATTTTAAAAACTATTTTTTATTGTAGAAGTTTCATTATTTTAATTGAAAATTCATCTATTTGGTTGGAAACTGAGCCATTTTTTTCGAGAATCAGTTTTTTCCTTGGTTGAAAGTTATTTTTTTTACTAAGAATTTAATTATTATAGTTGACACTAACCATTTTGCTGGAAATGTTTTTTTTTCATGAAAGTTATTATTTTTTAACTGATAATTTAATTATGTGGTTTCAATATTTTAAAAACGTTATTTAAAAATTCATCTCTTTAGCTGAAAATTAATTTTTATTTACTGAAAATTTAACTATTAAATTTTTGTTTGAAAAATTATCTTTTAAGTTCTTTATTCATAATGTATCCCCTAAGGGTTTACATGACTTCCATTCCTTACAATCTTTCCGCTTATATCTATATATTTTTTTCAATCTTATCCTTTCTATCTATAAAATTATTTACAACTATTTACATAAGTCGTATATCTAGTTTCTTATTTCTATTTCCTGCGATAGCGCAATTTAGGACTTATTAGCAAACGAGTGAGCGATCGAACGAAAGCGAGAGTGCAAGCGAGAGAGAGAGAGCATGAGAACACAAACGCACCTTAGTCTACTTAACTTTTACCTTACCATTACTTACCATTTTTACGCTTCTAATCTAAGCAACTTCCGTTTCCTTTTTCTTTCACTCTTTTATACCTCCATTTACCTTTTTTCACGTGCATTCTTTCATTCGCTCTCATTTGCCCCCCTAACACCCTCCAACTCCATCACCCATTCTTCTCCTCATCCATCCTCCCCTAGAATTTCAACCACATTCTCTTTCCAGCTTCCTTTATCTTCCATTCCACTCCTACATCCTTTCCATACATGCTCCCATGTTTCCTCCTCCCATTCACATATTCTACACTTTCTGTTCTCTTCTTTTTCCCAGTACAACCCCTCCTTTACCTCGTTTCCCAACCTGAATCTTGCTATTCTGGTCCACCTTCTCTCTCCCCATCCCTTTTCTAAATACTTTGGCACTCCTTCCTTTTTTATCATCTTATACCATTTATTGTATTTTGATTCCTCAATCATCCCTCATCTTTCTATTAATTGTCTTTCCCTCTCCCTTTTTTCCAGTTCTTCATAGTTTACTCCAGTCCCGTCTTCTATTGCTCTATCATTAAAGAACTCTCTCCTTTCTTCTTCCCATCTCGTTAATTCCATCACCCTCCCTCTCCTCGCTTCTACCTCCATCAAACACTTTCTCGCAAACTCCCTTCCCTTTCCCTCCCTCAGCTTCGTCTCAAATTTCCATGCCCTCTTTCCCGCTCTAATAGTTAACTTATCCGTTTCGCTTCTTCTCTCGCCATGTCTCCTGGCGTCCTCCAGCCTGTCCCTAGTGTCCACCTTATATACCTTTCTTGTAAACTCTCAATATCTTTCCTTTCTTTCCATCCCCATATCTCAGCTCCATAACCTAATACTGGCCATACCAGCGTATCAAATAACCACATTCTCCTTCTCTAATTTTTTTCAACCTTCTTTTTCCTATTCTACATATCTGTTTCATTACCCCTGTTGCTTTTTTTTTATCCTTTCTCTTATATGAGCTGTATGATCTCCATTTGTTTGTATATATCTTTTCTTTCCCTATCATAACTCCTCCCCAACCCTTTCTCCTCATTCCTTCTTCCAAGTCTGATATTAATAAATTAAATAAAAGTGGGCTCGGAGGACACCCTTATCTCACACCTCTCACTAAGCAGAAACTATCTCCTACTTGCTCTCCTATCTTTACCCTTCTTTTTGTCTCTCTAAAAATTACTGATACTCTCTTTATTAATCCCTCTCTTATCCCCCTTTTTATCATAACTTTTTCTATTTCTCCTCGGTCTAATGAGTCAAACGCCGCCTTTAAGTCCAAGAACATTGCTATCATTGCCCGTTTTCCCCTTTTAATTCTCTTATTTACTAGATAGTTCAGAACATATATGTTGTCCATTACCCCCATTCCTTTTCTAAACCTTGTCTTATTCGGTGACTCGGTCTTTTTTTTTCAACTTCTATCTTCAATCTCTCCGACAAAATAGTTACATATACTTTATATAATGATGGCATCAACATCACCCCCTATAATCTTTAACCCCCTCTCCCTTGCCTTTCTTTACTATTGATATAACTACTCCTTCTTTCCATAACTCTGGTCACCCCTCTCCTCTCCATACTCTATTACACATTATCCATGCCCATTCCTCTAGTTCCTCCCCTCCATATTTCCATACTTCATATGGAATCTCATCTATACCAGGTGCCTTTCCATCCTTCATTATTCCTAAAACCTTAACTATTTCTTCCCTTGAAATGTCTTCTTCCTTATCTCTTTCTCTACCATATTTTCCTCCCTTTACAACATTTATCTCTACTTCTCCTAGCAAATCCAAAAAATATTTCTTCCATTCTATCATTTCAATATCTTGGTTTACTATTTTTCTTCTTTTTCTTTCTCTATTTACTACCTTCCATGCTTCATCTTCCGTGCTAGCCTTCTCCGTCTCTTCCTCAAACCTTTTATTCTTTTCCTCTTTCTTTTGATAACACAAGTCAATATACTCTTTCTTTTTTTTCCTATATTCTTTCCCATTACTTTTTTCTTTTCTCCACTTTCTTAATTCCTTTTGACCTCCTTTTTTCTCTTTTCTGTCCTTATCCTATCCACTTCTACCCCCTCCCCCTCCTTTACTAACTTCATTTTTGTTTGTGCACTCTAATCCTGTTTTTATTTCTCCTATCACTTTTTCCATCTCCTCGTCCACATTTCCCTCTCCCATTTTGATATTTCTTATTTTTTCTCTAAACTGTTCTCTTCCTTCCCTTGACCAATCCCCTTTTCCTACATTTTTTACATTTGCTCCCCTTTTACTCATATTGCTATTGCTTTTTTGTCCCTCTAATGTCACTATTAAGGGAAAGTGATCCGAATCAATATATTCACCTACCTCCAGTTTCTTAATCTTCTCTCATACCTCATCATCCACAATCACATAATCAATTACCGTTCCCCTTTCACTTCCTGAACGTGTATATTCTCCCTTTTCATCCCCTTCTATATTTTCGTTTAAGATATACCATCCCAACTCCTCCAAGCTCTTCAACAACTTTTTTCCCTCCCCATTTAGTACCTTATCTTTGGATTTTCTTCCTCTCTCTTCTCCCCATTCCTTTCCTCCTCTGTCTCCTGTTCTCGCATTGAAATCCCCACCTATTATCATCCTAATCTCTTCTCTATTTTCTTCAATCATTTCTTTAATCTCCTCTGCTTTTTCCTGCATATCACCGTTCACATAAATCCCCACTATCTTCCACTTCTCTCCTCCCATCATTGCCTCTTCTACTATTACTCCTTCTTTTTATCATTCCTGTCTTTCTTATCTTTCCCTGTTATATATTCATTTTTCTCAAAAACTCCCTATCCTTTTTCTCTAATCCTGCTATATTCCAGTAACAAGTCTTCCATTCTTCCCTACTTTCGCTTCTCATCTTTTTTTCCTTCTTACTATTTCTTATTTTCCTATCTCCCGTTCCTTCCTCTTCTAGTTTCCCTGCACCTCATTTCTTACTATCTGTTCCCTTTCTTCATCCCAATCCAACCATACTCCATCTATCTGAATTCTCCCATACTTAACCCATGTTCTCTTTCTTTTTTTTCTTTCCTCTTCCGTTGTTTTCCTTAATTCATACTGCATCTTTCTTTCTATCCATGTCAAATCAACCTCTATTCTCTCTGAACTTCCATATAATAACACTTGACTTTCATCTCCGCTACTGTTAGCACCCTTACTGTTATCGCTCTTCCCAACCAAACTCTGCTTTTCCGGCGGCGATCTAAACATTTTCTGATATTTTACACTCGCCCCGATATCTTCCTTCTCGTCACTGCTTTCAATCTCCACTCCCTTCCTTTTGATCCAAAAGTATTTATCCAAAAGAAAGATGAATTTTTTTTGGAAATGGGAATTTTTAAATTTAAATAAATTCTTAGCTGGAACAGGGATTTTTTTTAAAGAATGAATTCTAATTCTAAGTTGAAACGGAATATTTTCGAAAAGAAATTTAAATTATGAATTGGAACAGGGAATTTTACAGAGAAATTCTAATTCTTAGTTGAAACGGAAATTTTTCTAAAACTATTAAGATTCTGGATTTGAACAGCGAATTTTCAATTTTGATCAGTTTAAAGTTGGAACTGGAATTCATCCAAGAGAATAACAATTCTGAATGGAAAAATGAATTTTTTAAGCAAAATTATAATTCTGGGTTGAAAAGAGGTATTTTCGAACAAAATTGAAATTATGAATTGAAACTGGGAATTTTACAAAAAATCTAATTCTTAAAATTGGTTGAAATGGAGAATTTTCGAAAAGAATGAAAATTCTGGATTTAAACAGGTAATTTTTCGAACAAAATTTAAATTATGAATTGAAACAGGGAATTTTCAATTTTTACCCAATTATGAGCTGGAAATAGAATTTAAAATTGCGTGGAATGATATAATTTTGAAATTTTTTAAAATTACTTGATTGATTCTTCAATTTAGAGCATTGAAAATAATAACGTGGATTTATATTTTTAGAATTGAATCTGAATTTTTGAATTCATTCATTTGTAAAAGTTAAAAATTCTAAATTTGGCAGTCTATCTGCATTTCATTTAAAATTATTCAGTTAAAAAGTATTAGTAGCTTCGATATCTTACGTGTAAATTATTGATCATTTGAATACAAAATTGTTGAATGAAACAACTTTTAATCTTTAATTTTCAAAGTTTAAAATTCAAGAGTTTCACTTTGAGTGCTTCATTTTGCAGTTCAGTTTTTATTACTTCGAATGGAACAATTTTTAGATATAGTTTTTGATATTTTAAATATCATTGACCAAGAAAAATGTTTTCGAACCGGGGAAAAACCGGGAAATTTTTTCTTTAAAAAAACGGCCACCCTGTAAAAAGAAATGAGTGAGTTTCACTATTTTAGTGGAGGCACAAGGTTTTAGTTGCCCTAAGAGCAATGCTCGCCTCGTGTATGACTATAAAAGTTGTTCTCAGGAATCCAGTGGGCCCCAAGGATCAACAGGAAAGCGAGAGGGTTTCCCGGAAGTTAAGTGCACCACCAACAAGGCCGAGAAAAATTCTGTCGGCGCGAAATCCAACCTCCTGACGAAATCGAGCACCAACTCGACCAGAACGACGAGCGTCAGAACAAGCAGCGTTGGTAGCCCTTCGGGATCTTCAAGATTCAACGAGAACGTCTGTAATTCCCCGGAAAATAAAGATACTAACTCTAGCGTTAGTAGCTCACGATTAATGCCAAGGTGTGGTTTTAACGGTTCTCCTAAGAGTCCCATGAAACAGTCACCAGGTTCCGTACTCAGCAAGGCTTCCATGTTCGAAAAGAACAACGGCACCTACGTCAAGGTCAAGGATCCAGCCGAGATGACGCTTGGCGAGAGGATGGCGCTTTTCGAAAGAAACAAGGGAGCGGCTCTGATTCCCAAGGCACCGCTCACGATGTCCGTTCCCACGAAGATGTTGATGGAGAAGGAGAAACCGTGTGGAGGTAATTTTGATTGGTGATTTTCCGGCATGGTGGTCCTGAGAAGCAAGGAAGAGTGGATTCAAAATCGGCTAAAACAGAAAGTTTCTATATAGTCAAAATCTTTGAATCCTTGAAAACCTGGAAAAGACCTTGCATTCTTTTTAACCTGGAAAACCTGGAAAAGCCCTTGAATTTTCCTCATGGTCCTGGAATTTGTATTTCCCTGATGAAAAAATAGGAAAACAATACCCTGTTAAACGAAAAAAGCGGCTTAATATAATTTTTATTTTATTTGAAAGTAGAAAAACACACCTTTCTTATCACGGTGAAAATTACGAAGCTACAATCGAAGATATTTCAAACTTTCTCATTTATTCCCAATTTTTTTTTCGAATTTTCAGAATAATTTCATTTAAATTCCTGAAGTCCAATAATTTTTTGCTGTCAATCTTTTGAATGAAAATTAATTTTTTAACTGAAAGTTTGACTATTTCATTATTGATTGAGAATTGATCGTTTTTTTGTTGTTTAAAATTCATATTTTCTGGGTGAAAATCTTAACTATTTTGTAAAAAATTAGTGTTTTTGGCTGGAAATTTTAACTGTTTTGTTGAATCCTTTTCTTTTTGGAGTTACAAGTCTTATTATTTTCGTAGAAAATTCAACTATTTGGATGAAAATATAATTTTTGGTTAAAAATTCTAATTTTTTGGTTAAAAAATCGTCTATATTTTTCGGAAATTCATCTCTTTTTATAGATATTTGATCATTTCTTTAATTAAAAATGCGACTATTCTATTTTTGGATGTTTTTTTTAATCAGGGTGGCCGCTGGACCGGGAAACCTGGAAAACCGGGAAATGACAGTGAATTTATTTTTTGACCCGGAATTTTACTAAATTTTTAGGATACAAATTTTTTTCAACTTTGATTTCAACCGTTTTTTAAAATAATTGGTTAAAGTGTGATTTTTATAAATTATTATATCATTTCGTTTAGAATGCTTAATTCGAAAAATCTTTCACTTTAAAAATGTTACATTTTATATTTTTAATTTTTAAGCATATACTTTAATTGAAAGGATTTTAAAATGTAGTTTTAAAGGTTAAAAAAATTCGAAGTTTTTAAAATCGAAGATTTTTTTTATAACAAACAGGACGACCGGGAAACCGGGAATTTGACGAATTTTAGAGGAAAAATCTTCCCAAGTTCGATTCTTAACAGTTTTTTAAAAATAATTAAAGTGCAATTTTGAGGATTTAAACAGTTAAAAATTAAATGCATTTGAAGTCGAAAGTTTTTCATAAAAAACAGTATTATTTTATCAACTGTAAATTAAATAAATAAATAAATAATTTTTAAAATGGATCTGTACTCTAAGTATAGAAATCTGAACAATAATTGATTTGACCAAATAATTATAGATCTATTTAAATTTTGAGAATTTCCAGATTGTAACTGTTTCAAACCGAAAGTCTTGATAAGAATTGAAATTGTTATATCATTTATTCCGATAATTTTAATTTTAAATACAAGCTTTCATGATTGATTAATAATATATTTTTAATTTAGAGTTTTAGGTCTTCCTTTGCATTATTTTTTATATAAAATTTAATAAATAAATTTATTAATATATTATTTTTATTAATTTTTTTAGCCTTTAACAAATGTAAACGTGCCTTTTACTATTTTCAATTTAAAAATAAATCCATAATGATATAGTCATAATCAAAGGTTTTTATAAAATTTGAAGTATTGTTTAAGTCTAAATTATTCAATTTTAACCCATTTCAATTGGAATTTTTTAATTTAGAGAAAGAATAAGTATTTCATTTTTAGCAATATTTCAATGTTCATTTAAGACGAGTAAATTGAAACCAAATATTTAAAAGAAAACAATTTGAAGCTAACTTGTTTTTCATAGAAAGCTTTGAATCTTTAGATTTTTGAAGAACTTTTAAACTTTTAGCTTTACAATTTTAATTGTTCTATTTAAAAAGTGTTTAATTTATAAGTTAGATTGTTAAATTTTGACGTATAAATAACAATTGAACATTTTAATCTATTAAAATCTTCTTAAACTTTCTATTACAATAATTTTTCAAAGTGAAAAATCGTTTTCAATTTTCTTAAGAATCTTAAGACATTTTTTTATTCTTTTGAAGTTTCACAATTCTTAAAAAACTTCTGCATTTTTTGTTTGAATTCTATAAAAATCTACATTTTATTTTTAATTCGGCTGTAAGTATTTCAAATTATTTCAAATTCTAAATTTAATTCGAATCGTTTTAAAACTTCTAAAAATCTCTTAAAATTACTCTAATATTTTTACAAATAATAAGTGTTCTATTGTTATTTATAAATTAAAATTTATTATTTTTTTAATTTGCAGGATTTTCTAAAAGTCATAGAAAAAATTCAATTCATTTTGAAATATATTTAAAAGTTCTGAAAAAATGCAAAAATTATTTTGAATTTGGAAAGATTTAAAACCACTTCTAGATTTCTCAAGATTTTGAAATAAAACTTTAAAGCTTTTAAAGAATGCCTAGAATACTTAAAATAAAAATAATTTAACTTCTAATTTAAGAACTGTTTAGTGAAAAAAATTATTTTTTTATTATTTTAATTTGGATTTATATTTTGTGAACTTAATATGAATCTTTGAAATCTATAATTTATCAAAATTATAAATTTTTCAGTTTATTTGCATTTCATTTAACATTGTTTAATTGAAAAGTGTTACTTTCTTCCATTTAGTACGTGTACATTTTTGAGCATTTGAATACACAATTTTTGATTTGAAAGACTTTTAAACTTCAATTTTAAAAGTTTGGAATTAAAGAGTCTCACTTTGAATGCTGTAATTTGTTCTTTATTGTTTATCACTTAATATAAAAAAATTTTAGAGTATAGTTTAATATTTTAAATTTCATGGGCCGTGAAAAATGTTTGCGAACCGGGAAATGGCCGGGAATTATTTTCTTCTATTAAAACGGCCACGCTATAAATCCAATTTCAACTACTTTGGTAAAATTTGAACCTCTTTGTTCAAAATTTTGTGTACTTTTATATGGTTCATCTCATTTGTTGAAAATGTAACTAGTTTGTTCCATATTGTTTTTTTTTTTATTAAAAAATCATTTTTTACTTGAAAATGTAACTTCCATTTTTTGTTGAAATTTTTTTTTTCCTCAAACATTTGTCTTTATTTGTAGAAAAGTAAACTTCTTGGTTAAAATTTCTTCTGTTTTGGTTAATACTGCACTTTTTGTGTTAAAAATTACCTTTTTTGTTGAAAATTCATATTTTTGGGTTTAAGATACAGGTATTTTACCCAACAAATCCGTTACTTACTCACTAATTTAGCGACTTTATTAAAAATTCTTTTTTTTTGTTTGTTAAAGATTCATAATTTTAATTGAAAATTCATCTCTGGTTGAAAATTAAATTATTTCGTTGAAAATACATCTTTTTGGCAGAGATTTGCTATGTGCGGTGGAAAGTTCAACTATTTTGTAGAAAATTGGCCTTTTTTGGTTAATAGTTGGCCCATTCTATTAAACATTCATTTTCTTGGTAACAGTTTCTTTTTTTAGCTGTAGATTAATTTCTGTTTGAAAATGAAACTATGTTAATTTTTTTTAATTTAAAATTTATATTTTTACTTGGAAATTGAAAAGTAGGCTGAATTAGGTTTAAAATTCAATTATTTTCTTCAAAATGCAATTATTTTACTAAAAACTAAAAGCGCTTAAAATTTGGACTAAACAATGTGATTAAACAATATTGCAACCCATAGGTTTGAGAAAATTCAATTTTTTATTACTTATTTTTTCAATTAAATATTTTATGCCCATTTTTCTGAAAAAGCTATTACGCCCAAACTACGAGCTGAAAAAAATGGAAAAAAATGTTCATTTTGCACCTAAGAAATGAATTTTTAACCCAAAAGATTAATTTTCTAACAAAAAATACTCATTTTTAACCAAAAAATAAATTCTCAACAAAGTAATTTAATTTTAAACACAAAAGATGAATTTTCTACCAAAAATTATACAGTTTCAATGAAATATAAAAATTTTCTACTAAAAAAGATAAATTTATAAACCAAAACTAGAATAGTTTAATTTTCATTTAAAAAAGTAAAATTTAAACAATTAGAATGGTTACATCTTCCGTAAGAAAAATTAATTGTTAACTAAAAAGAAACGAATTTTCAGCCAAAGAAATTCATTTATAATCACAGTGATGAATTTTCAACAAAAATATGAACTTTGACCAAATAGTGGAATTTTCAGCCCAAAAGATCAGTTTTGTATCTACAAAAAACAAAACGAATTTTCTACTAAATATTTTTTTTTCAACCAAATAAATGATTTCTTAACAAAAAATATAATAGTTAACTTTTCTACAAAACAGATAATTTTGTAACGAAAAAGATTAAATTTCTGTAAAAAAAAATTAACAAAAAATGGAATTGTTAAAGTAATTTTTCAAATAAAATGATAAATCTTAACTAAAAAAAAGCAGATAAATTATTATACGTAACCAGCCACTTCCTTATGAACCATTTATGTTGGATTTTTCTCCATAGTGAAAAATATTTTTTAAATTTTCTCTATTTTGTTGTCTAATACATATAATAATTTAAACTTCAAGAAAAACTTATTTAATGTCGTCAATGCATATAATTTTAAGAGAAAACTCCAACTTTCATTTCGAACATTAAATTGTATTCAAGTGGTTTATATGTACTCAAAAATAAGAAAATCTGAATTAAGAGTAAAGATGGATTTCTCACATAAGACTTGATTCTTTAACTAAAAAAAAAGAAAGAATTTTCAAGAAAAAGTTAAATTTTCAACGAAAGAGCTTAATTTATAAACAAATGCATTTTGACATAGTAGTTCGATTTTCAACAAATTACTTCAATTTTGGACTAAAAAACTAAATTATGAACCAAATATTTAGTTAAATTTGAAGCCAAAAAGACGAATTATGTACAAAATTCTTTCAAATTTCTTATGAAAGAGATTAATTTTAAATCCAAAAACACAAATTTTATTTTAACGTTAAGCGCTGCCTCTTTTTTTTCCGACATTAAAGAAAATGATAACAGAAACGCGGGAACTTGTCCGCTTTTATCGCTTCGCTACAATCTTGTCTTAAAAATTATACTTTCAAAGCTAAAAATTCATAACTTGCGAAAACGATCAGCTAGGATTTTCATTTTTATATTTTTTTAATCTCCAAACTATATAGAAACTGTCTGTGTTCAACTGTATTGAACTATTTTGCTATTTCACAGAAAAATTTCATAATTAAAAATCACACTTATGCTCAAAAATAATTTTTTGTTGGGTTCAACCGTTTTTGATTAAAAATTAAAATCTTTTTTGTTTTCTTTAAATATCAACTACTACAGTTTTTGTTCATAATACATTGCTTTTTTAATGGAAATCTAATTAATTGGTTAAAAGTTAAACTCGTTTGTTAAAAATAAGTTTATTCGATTGTAGGTTCATAATTTTGATTGAAAATTCGTCTCTTTGATTGAAAACTGAGCTGTTTTATTGAAAATTCGTTTATTCCTAGACGGAAAATTAATTTTTATTCTAAAAATGTGACTATTACAGTTAAAACTTGAACCATTTTCTTAAAAGTTCGTTGTTTTTTCTTTGTTGAAGTTGAAATGTTGTAACTGCCAATTGTGAATAAGTATTCCAATTGGATATTCCATCATTTTAATTAAAAATTCATCTTGTTGATTGAAAACTGAGCTGTTTTGTTGAAATTTCGTTTTTTCCTTGGCGAAAAATTAATTTTCATATGAAAAATTTAACTATTACAGTTGAAACTTTAACTATTTTGTTAAAAATTCGTTTTTTTTATATTTGAAAATTAATTTTTTTAACTAAAAATTTAAATAACTATCTCAATTGGATATCCCATAATTTTAGTTGAAATTTCATGTACATATTGTATTTGAAATTCATCTTTTTTGGTAGAAATTATTCTTCTTGGTTGAAAATTTATTAGTTTGGTTAAAAATTAATTATTTTTTTACTGAAAGTATATCTATTTCATTTTTTATTGAAAATTTATCTTCTTGTTGGAGAATTCTTCTTTTTCGTTGGAAATTTAAATATTCCAGTTAAAAATTCATAATTTTATTTGAAAATTGATCTTTTTTTGTTGAAAATTCCACTATTTCAGTTAAAGATTCATCATTTTTGTTAAAAATTCATCAGTTTGTTTAAAAATGTTGCTTTTTTAAAATAGATTTTTTTGCTGGGAAATGATATTTCTTAAACTAAAAATCGAACTATTCCAATTAAATATTCTATCATTCTATTTGCAAATTCATTTTTTGTTTGTTAAACATTCATTTTTTAACTAGTTCATTTTGGATTGACAATTGATCTTTTTTTAGCTGGAATGTCGTCTTCTTGGTAGAAATTAATCTTTTTTAATTCGTAGTTATATTGGAAAATTCATCTTTTTTATTAATAATCCAACTACTTTAGTTGAAGATTAACCATTTTAGTTCAAAACTAAGCAGTTTGGTTAAAAATTAATTGTTTTTTTAAGTGAAAATATATCTATTTCATTTCTTGTTGAAAATTTATCTTCATGTTGGAAAATTCATCTTTTTCGTTGGAAATTTAAATATTCCAGTCAAAAAATGCATTATTTTATTTGAAAATTTATATTTTCTGTGGAAAATTCCACTATTTCAGTTAAAGATTCATCATTTTTGTTGAAAACTCATCAGTTTGTTTAAAAATGTTGCTTTTTCTTTAAAATAGATTTGTTGTTTGGAAATAATTTAAAAAAAAAAAAAAATAGATCTATTCCATTGATTTTTTTTAGCTGAAATGTCGCCTTCTTGGTAGAAAAATTAATCTTTTTTAAAAATTCGTAATTTTATTTGAAAATTCATCTTTTTATTTCAAAAATCATCTATTTTAGTTTAATGTGCATCATTTTAGTTGGAAATTCATCTTTTTTATTAATAATTCAACTATTCTAGTTGAAGAATAACCATTTTGGTGCGAAATTCATCAGTTTGGTTAAAAATTAATTGTTTTTTTAACTGAAAATATATCTATTTCATTTTTGGTTAAAAATTTATCTTCTTGTTAGAAAATTCATCTCTTTCGTTGGTAATTTAAAAATTCCAGTTAAAAATTCATGATTTTATTTGAAAATGTCTCTTTTTTGTTGATAATTTCACTATTACAGTTAAAGATTCATTATTTTTGTTGAAAACTCATCAGTTTGTTTAAAAATGTTACTTTTTCTTTAAAATAGATTTTTGGTTTGAAAATGATTTTTTTAAACTAATGATTTAACTATTTTGTTTTTGGGTTGACAATTGATCTCTTTTAGTTGAAAATTCTTCTTCTTGGTAGAAATTAATCTCCTTGTTTAAAAAATTGCAATTAAGTTTGAAAATTTATCTTTTTATTTAAAAAATCAACTATTTTAGTTCAAAATTCATCAGTTTGGTTCAAAATTAATTATTTTTGTAACTGAAAGTATATTTATTTCATTTTTGGTTGAATATTTATCTTCTTGTTGGAAAATTCATCTTTTTTGTTGGAAATTTAAATATTCCCGTTAAAAATTCATTATTTTATTTGAAAATTTATCTTTTTTCTTCAAAGTTTCACTATTTCAGTTAAAGATTCATCGTTTTTGTTGAAAACTCATCAGTTTGTTTAAAAATCTTACTTTTTATTTAAAATAGATTTTTGGTTTGAAAATGATTTTTTTTAAACTAAAAATGGAACTATTCCAATTGAAGATTCTATCATTTTATTTGAAAATTTATTTTGTTGTTAAACATTCATTTTTTTAACTAAAAATATAACCATTTAATTTTGGGTTGACAAATTGATCTATTTTAGTTGTAAATTTATCTTTTTGGTTTAAAACTCACTTATTTCGTGCAATATTCATGTATTTTGTTTAAAAAATTGTCTTGTTTGGTAGAAAAGTAATCTTCTTGATTGAAAATTCATCTTTTTCTCTGAAAATTCAAGTATTCCAGTTAACTATTCATAATTTTATTTGAAAGTTGATCTTTTTCGTTAAAAATAAAACCACTTTATAGAAAGTTTGCTAAAAATTCATGTTTTTGGTTGTAATTTTTTGTTTAGTAAAATTAATTATTTTAACTCAAAATTAACTATTCAATTTTTGGTTGAAAATTGATCTTTTTTTAGTTTAAAATTCAACTGTTTGGTTAAAAATTGATGTTTTTTTTTTTAGTTAAAAGCCAACTATTTGGCCCTTTAGAGACAAACTCAAGAAATTGTTATGTTTTCAGTATTATTTAATTATTTAATTAATCTATGGTGCTTATATATTTAAGAATATCTTGTTGTTTTAAATAATACAAAACATGTAAATAACTCCCTATTGTGAAAAATTATACCTGGAATTGTCCGGGAATTTTCTTTCAGGATTTGAGTAGATACCCGGGTTTTGAAACCTCTAGGTGAAAATAAAGAAAAAGAAGAATCCTTGAAAATTCTCGACTAATCTCTGATTATTTGCAGACTATAGACCCAAAGCTGATGTGACGGTACGAGCAGTTACGCAACAGCGCAATATTTACGAGCAAGGATACACCCAGGAACTTGAAAATGATATTTTGCAGAGCATCCAGACCGAGAGGCAAAAAGAATTGGAAATTCTGAGAAATCGTTTTAATTGGAGTAAGGAAGTGGCAACTGTTGCTGCTGGTCGTGCCTTGAGGACGAGTGAAAGCAGTGAAGGAAAATCGATTTCACCGAAGAATTCTCCCGTTTGCCCGGTTAAACCTACACCCGCTCCGGTATATAAGGTCGCATTTGTTATTTTTAATATTTTCATTCAAATTTATATTATATTATTTTTTTTTCACTGTTACAGCAAGATCATGTGCCCCCGCCTCCACCTTTGCCACATGATTCGGGAAGGCGATCATCTCCGAATAAAAATACTTCAGTCAAAAGACAAGGTTTGAAAAAAATTCTTTATTGTTTTATCCGCATCCAGCGCGTTATCCCTCGCTTGCTTAGAAGTTTCCTATGGAATCTATTATTCTAAAATTTGAAGATACTTGGCTTCAAAGACGCGAAACGTGAATTAATTTTTGTTGTTGAATTATTACAAAAATATTTGATAAAAATTAAAATGTCTGATTGGAAATTCATCTGTTTTGTTGAAAAATCGTCTTTGTAAGTTATACATTCATATATCTCCACAAAAAATCAAAGTGAAGACTTTTTAAATTAAAAATTCAACTATTTTGTTTTTAATTTGCCTGTTTAACTGAAAAATTCATCTATTTTCTTAGAAATTTCATCTTTCTTGGTTAAACACTATACTTTATTTGTGTAATATTCGTCTTTTTGGTTTGACAATTTATTTTTTTCGTAGAAAGTTAATATTTTCTGATTAAGAAGGCATCTGTTTGATTAAAATTGATCAGTTTGCAACCAAACATGGAATAGTTGAATTTTCTGATTAAAAAATTAGTTTTAAACAAAATAATTAATTCTTCAGTCAAATAGACAAATATCACACTAAAATGATAAAGTTTAAGCCAAAAAATTATTTTTAGTTAAAAAACTTAATTTTAAATAAAATATACGATTTTTCAATCAAAAACATTAACTTTCAAACTAAAATGATAAATCTTAAATTTAAAAAATGCATTTTTAACAAAGCAGTTCAACTATTGAGTTGTAAAATTCATTAATTTTCAGCTGTCAATTCTTTGAAAGTATACCATTTTAAGTATTCCTTTAAAATTGTTTAATTTCACATTACAATTTAAAATTAATTATTTAACTAAGCATTGGTTTTATTGATTTTTTTATCTATAAAATATTATTATAATAAACACAATTTTTTATTTATTATCTCCAGTTCTTAGAATAATATAATTATTAAATCATTTATAATTAATAATAAGAATACTTATACTAATTATTTTAATCCATATGATTTAAATTTAAATTTATTTTTATTATATTATGTTTTTAAAGATTAGGAGTTTATATAATAACAATTAGATAACATGATTGTTATTATATAAACTCCTAATCTTTAAAAACATATAATAATAATAATAAATCTAAATTGAAATAATATGGATTAAAATCATTAGTATAATTATTCATATTATTAATTATAAATTATTTAATAATTATGTCATTCTAAAACTGGAGATAATAAGTAAAAAATTGTGTTTACTATAATAACATTTTCTAGTTGAAAAAAATCACTGAAACCAATGCTTATCTACAAAACAGTGAAATTTTCAACCTCAAAATACCAATTTTCACCAAAAATGTAATATGTGATATTTAAATAAAAAAAGTTGAATGTAACCACAAAAGACGAATTTTAATTAAAATACTCGAATCTTCAACTAAAATAGATTTATTTTCAATCATGTATTTTTTACCAAATAGTTCAATTTAAAACTAAAAGGATTAATTTTCTACCAAAAAGACGGTTTTTTAAAGACAATACATGAGTTTTCAAGCAAATATTTAAAATTTCACGAAATATTTTTTTTTCTTTTACAAAATAGTTGAAGTTTGTAGCAAACAGTTGCATTTTTAAACCAAAAAGACGAGTTTTCTAACAAAAAAACTTGAATTTTCAACTTAAGAATATGAACTTTCTTCAGAAAAGTTCATTTTCATCTAATTATTTAAATTTTCAACCAAATATTTAAACTTTCAGTTAAGAGATTAATTTTTTAACAAAATAAAAAAGGAAAGAATTTTCAACTAAAATTTTTACCCGAAAAAATGAACTTTTAAGAAAGTAGTTACTTTCAACTAAGGAGCTGAATTTTCAACCAAAAAGTTGAATTATCAACAAATTAAATGCAATTTCTACAAAACAATTTAATCTTTTACCAAATTGTTGAATTTTCAATCCGAATACTCTTCAAAAAAGTTAAATTTTCATAAAAAAATATAATAGTTAATATTTAAACCAAAAAATTTAATTTTTAAATAAACAACTGTTAAATGTAACTAAAAAAGATAAATTTTCAAGCATAAAGTTGCATCTTTTTAGAAAAAATTGATTTTATAATAAAAAAGACGAATGGCTAACAAAGTGCATGTATTTTCTGCCAAATAGTTAAATTTTAAACCAAAAGGTTTAATTTTCTATAAAAATACGTTTTTTTTTTTTAAAAGAAAATACATGAATTTTCGAACAAATATTTAAATTTGATCCAAATATATGAAGTTTTAACCAAATAAAATTAAAAAAAAGAAAATACACTTTCTACAAAAAACAATTTAATTTTGTACCAAACAGTTTAATTTTCTATTCAACTATTCATTTTTAATGCCAAAAAGAAGAATTTTGTACAAAAGAGTTGCATTTTCAACACAAGTGAATGGATTTTCAAAGAAAAGTTAATCTTCAACAAATCAGTTGATTTTGTAACAAAATAATCAAATTTTTAATTAACAAATTAATTTTTAACCAAAAAAAGAAAGAATTTTCAACTAAAATTATGAATCTTCAATACAAAAATAAACTTTTAATAAATTAGTTCAATTTTCAACTAAGAAGTTTAATTTTCAACCTAAAAAGATAATTTTTTAACGAAATATTTAATAGTTGATGGTTCGAAAACAAAAGATTTTAATTAAAAATATAAAACAGTCCGATTTAACCAGTACAAAACAGTTTTTAACCAAATATTTGAATTATCAATTAAAGTAAATTAATTTGCAGTCGTACAGTTGCCTTTTTAAACATAAAATTGTTTTTCTATCATAAAAGACAAATTTTGAACAGAATTCATCAATTTTAAACTAAATAGTTCTATTTCGTATCAGAGTGTTGAATTTGAGAGCTGAAAATACAAATTTTCTGGAAAACAGTGCAATTTTTTGCAGAAAGAAATGAATCTTGAAACCAAAAAGATGAATTTTTGACAAAATCGTTGAATTTTCGAAAAAATGGTTTATTCGAAAACAATAGAAATTGCAATCAAATGTTTGAATTTTCAAGCCAAAAAGACGAATTTGCAACAAAACAGTCGAATTTTAATTATGAATTAAAAGTTTTTAATAAAATTGTTGAGTTTTAAACAAATTAATTTAATTATGAACCAAAAAATAACAATTTTAAACAAAAAGGAGGATACTTAGCCAGAAATTTAATGCTCGACTTTTCAACTGAAATTCGTCAACTTTAAAAACAAATAGTTATATTTGCTTATTGGGTTCGATTAATTTATTTCGTATTTAAGTGGAAATGAGAAAAAGAGGATTAAATAATAGGGAAAAGACTGCAAAGTGTCTAGCGATATTAAAAACCTGGAATTCTTCTTGAATTTTTGTTAAAGCTTAAAAAACCTGAAAATCTCCTTGAATTATTCACGAGAAACTTGAATTTAAATTATTTTTTTTGCTTTTAAAACAGTAATTTTATTGAAATGTTAAAATATTTTTGATTATTTTAGGTTATTTTGAAAGATTTCAAGTAATTTTTAGTTAATTTTATTAGTCTAATGGAATTTTAAAGAATTTGAAAATTTTAGGAAATTTCAAAAGATTCCAAGGAATTATTAACTAATTTTATTAATATGAATGGATTTCAAAGCGTTTAAAATATTTTAGGATAATACATTTTCTAGAATTTCGGAAAATATGAAACGATTTCTCAAATGGTTTTAACATATTTTAAAAGATTTCCGAAGATTTCAATGATTTTCAGGGATTTTAAAGTTCTAAAGGTATTTTAATAAAATATCCAAGATTTTAGGAAATATTATCATAAGATTCCACGGGATTTTTTATATTATTTTAGTGCATTTTAAAGAATTTATTCATGAGTCTTGAAGTATTTGGATTCATCTTTTAAATTCTTCCAAATTCACTCAGTTCTACTCATTTCAATTAATTTTTTCAAGTTTTTGAAATGTCAGAAATTAGAAGGAGTTTAAAGATTTAAAGAGATTTTATTTGTTTTAATTCGCTTTGAATTCTTTTAAATTCTTTGGAATAATCTTGAATTATTTAATTTATTTTAATTCTTCTAAATTCACTCAATTCTGTTCCATTCAATAGATTTTTTTTGAGTTTTAAAAGTTTTTATTTCATTGATCCACAATTCTTTATCCTCATCTTGAATTCATGAGCATTTCGTAAAATTCTTTTTAATTCTCTTCCATTTTTCTAAGCTTGTTTCAAAGTTACTGAATTTAATAATTCTTCTGGTTTATCTGAAATTGATCTAAATTCCTTTTAATTTGACCGAAATTAATTGTCTTTTTTTTTTTAATTTTTGCCAATTCATTTGAATTCTTTGGAATTTAACTTTAATTGTTTTGAGGAAATATTTTACAAATATTTGAAAGTTTTAAAAAAGTTTCACAAATATTTCAAAGATTTAAAAACATCGAATAGGTTTCAAATGATGTAACACACGTTTTAAAGGATTAAAAAGAAATTCAGAATGAGTTCACAAACATTACAAATATTCCAGTGATTTCAAACGAGTAGAAAATATTTCAGAAAGATTTTACAAATGTTTTAAAGAATTTATCATTTTTTAAAATTTCAAAGTTTCCACAGATTTCAAAAAGAGTACAGCACACCAGATTTTAAACACATTTCAAACATTTTAAGCGATTTCAAAAGGTTTCAACACATTTTGAGAAGATTTAAAAAATCACATAAAGATTTCAAGGATTTGGAATAGTTTACAAAAGATTAAAAAACTTCCAAAAAATGTATCGAAGATTACACAGAAATTTTAAGCTTTAACTGAGGTTTTTAATATTTAAACAAATTTCAATGAATTCAAACAAATTTCAATGATTTCAATGATTTTAAAGACTTTACAAAGATTTTAAGATGTTTCTAAAGACAACTTATGCTCCCAAAAAATTAAGAATTTCTTTATTTATGATTCGGCTTTCTTTAAAAATTGTTGGCTCATAAAAAATGAAATAGCTCATTTATACATGTATAAACTTTCATTATTTGATCTAAAAAAGGAGATCTGGGAAAGCTTGATTTCTTGACTTGGAAAACCTGGAATAAACCTTGAATTTTGTTCCGAAGAATTTCTGGACACCCTGTTGAGAATTTTTATTTAATTATTTTCACATTTGGAACACTATTTTTTATCTCTGAAGTGATTCCGAAGCTTGAAATAAATTCTTCGAAGAGCAGGGTGGCCATTTATTTTAAATTTTTGTCTCCCGGTTCTCCTGGTCAATATTCGTGATTTCTCCCGGTTTATGAAAAAATTCACTTTTTTTGCAAAACCGACGGGTTTTTCACATATATTATAAATTTCGGAAGCCGCACACGCCCAAATGGGGCGTTCCTGTTTCTGAATTTTTATTTATTAACATAAAAATATCCAAATTTAAAAATTCATTATTAAACTAATTTTGTAATATAAGGTTTTAAATATTTTTGAAATAATAGTTAATAATGAATAATTTAGAATTGCAGGCTCTTGAAATTTAAAAAAATATGCCAACGATTTTGGACAATTTAAATAGAAAAAGGAGTTGAATTGTATAATTTCTAAGTCGAAGCGCTAAAAATTAAAGAATTGTTATTTGATTTGGAGAATCACGAAATTAGAATGATCCTAGATTAAAAACTTAAAAATATGACAATGTAAAAACGTTAAAAATTGTATATTTGAGATTCAAATTTTGGAAATTGGATAGTTCAAAATTAATAGTAATTGAAATTGTATTCTTTATAATTAAAAGCGTTCAAAATAAATAATTAAAGATTGAAGAATTTTAAATTTGAATAATTTGAATTCAAAGCGATTAAAATTTGACAATTTAATATTGAAAACTAACTTGAATCTTTCAAATTCGAAGCTTTTTATATTTTAGAATTTTAAATTGTCATGGCATAATAAAATTACAAGTTAACACTGAAACTGATTAGAAGACGTTTTCTAAAATGAAAAATGAATTAAATTATTTAAAATAAAAACCTTTTGAATTATATAGTAATTTTAAATGGGAAACGTTAAAAATATAAAAATTCTCCCAAACGTTGAAGCTTAAACGTATGAGAACTTCATTTAAAACTGAACAAAATTTTAGTCACCAAAAAGTGTGTTATTAAAACTTTTTTATACTCAAACATTTTAAAGTTTCAATTATTGCAAGTAAATTAAAATCGCTTGATAATTAATAATTTTCAAATTGCTAATAATACTGTCCAAAATGTAGCCAATTCAATTTTAATTGAAAATTAAAACCTTAAAAAGGAAAAAATTAAAAGTGTAGTGTTGTTAATACAAATTCAGAAATCTAAAATTGTAACTTTTTAGAATGATCGAAAATATCCTTTTACTGTTGCATCAATTTCAGATAGATTAATTTTCATCGTTTTTTATTTTTAACTCAATTTTTATGTTTTTTTTTTCAAAACTTCCTTTAGAATTATCATTCATTCTAGAATTTTTCAAATATAAAATATTTTTCAATTTGAAATTACTTATTTTTTTTAATAAGTATGAAACAACAATATATCGAAATTAAAAAATTCAAACCTCGACAAATCAATCTAAAAATATATTATTAATAAGTATCATATGTAGTATCAAGCGACATTTAAAAGGACTGAATATCCTTTTTTTTTACTAAGAGATGTAATTTTTTCAAATCAAAAGTCACTTTTATTTTCACCATTACAAATTGCAGAATTGTTAATAATGCGAGAAACATTGTAAGTCTCTAAAGTTTCATTATTCTAAACACTTTAAAAATTATATAATTTCTAGTTGTGAATTTTCAAGAATTACAAAATGCGTAAATTATGAAATACGGGAAATCTCCAGATGTGATATTTCTATCCCGGCTCTCTCCCGGTTCTTCCGGGGTGGTGGCCCGCCTGAAGAGGGAAATTTAAAACACGAGGCTAAAAAGGAATAAAAATGAATGACATAATTATTACATTACCTTTAGATGCATGTAATTGTCTAAATATCACATTTTTTTCGTTTCTTAGCGTTAATAGGATTATTTACGGTCGCATTAATCTAGCTCAATAAACAGACTGAAAGTTTTTTCTAATAATAAACTAATTTTTTCCAGTAATTAGTGGCTTGGCGCACTCGCAAGAGCCGAGAATAGTGGATGACATTAAGCGCGTGAGAGTTTGTGACCCCAAATTTGGGAGTCTCTACCCCGATCTCACGGGTATTGAAGCTAGCACAACCGATTCGGAAACTGAATTCACGGTCGGAAGCACCGAACCCGAAACTGCAACTTTAGAGGAACCAACCGAGACTGAAACCGAAACCGAGACTGATTATTACGCTCGGGTATGGGAATTTGGTGTTAATTAAAATTAAATTTTAGCTCAATCTCGAAAATTTTAATTGTAATTAAAATTTTTAAATTAACCCTAATACAAAAAGTAAAAAAATTAATTTATCTCTTTTAATAATTAAATAAAATTTCTTTTACAATACTAAAAATTATTATTGTTATAATTATTTTATTAAAAAAAACGCTCTTTTTGTGAATTTTTTATGAGATTATTGATCAAGATATTGATCTAGGATTTTTAGGCTTAATAAGTGCACTCTTGAAATACATTTAAGGAAATTTTTTATTAATCTTATACACTTTTTATACGCAAAAACGTGAGTCAAACGCAACGTCTCGAAAAGTAGATAGGTCCCGACTTGTTGAGCAAATTTTGGAACTGGGAAATCGGAAACAGAAAAATCAAAAAGTTTTAGATTAAAGATGGCAATGGCTATAGTGGAAAAACGGCGAAAGAAACCACGATTTTTTTAATTTTTTGAACGCCACTTTGTTAATTTTGCACGTATATTTAAAAAAATTATAGGAGACATAGCCATTGTCATACTCAACCTGAATTTTTTTTTTTTCTATTTGAGATGGCTCAGTTTCGAGATTTTTTCAACAAGCGATATGTTTGACTGAAACTTTTGTGTATAAAAAGTGTATAAAATTGATAAAAAATGTTTTTTTTTCAATAATCTCATAAAAAATTAATAAAAATAGCGCTTTTTGGAAGTAGTTACTAGAATGACTCCTTAAAATTATAGAATTTTAGTAAATTTGAGAACATTCCAAAAATCTAGAAGCAATTTAAAATTACTTTTTGTTTTGTTTAGGATGAGGAAACGGAGGCATACAGTGACGAGGAAGATGAAAGTGAAGATGTCGGTAATACAAGTTTTGGAAGAAGCATTTTACAGGCCGTGAGTCAACAATCGCCTCTCAATAAAAAGGTAATTAAAAGTCGACTAAAAGTTCTTTCTCTGACTTAATCAAAAAAGCTTGGTGGATGAAAAGATATCTACAGTAAATGGTGATTACCATCTCTCTGATGATAATAGAGAGTGTCTACCCTATCTGGAAAACCTGGACTTCTCAGGGAATTTTTATGTAGAGTTCTTAAATTCCCGAGAATTTATGTATAGGTTATATAACTGAGAATATGACAAAATTTAGGGGAATTTAAAAGAATTTAGGAATATATGATTTTTAACAATATTTTTAGTGTTCAGGTTTTATCAACGGTTGAATATAAATTATTTTCTAGCTCAGACATATTCAGGAATTTAAAATATGCATGCAAATATGCATACAAAAAAAGTTTTTTCTACTTTAAAAGATAACTCTTTAACAAAATACTGGAATTTTCAACAAAGTGATTGAATTTTTAACATAATAGTTGAATATTCAACCTAAAAAGACAAATTGCCTACCTAAAAGTGTCATAGTTTATATTTTAGCAAAAAAAGAATGAAATTTATACAACAAAAGAAAAGAATCTTAAAACCAGAGAGACGAATTTCCAACAAATAAAGATTTTTCATTCAAAAAATAAATTAAAGCTTATCTAAATTATTGAACGAATTTTTAACTAAAAAATGTCAATGTTAAAAAAATGGAAAAGTTACATTTTCTGTTAAAAAATGAATTATAAACAAACAAAAAAAGAAGTATCTTCTACTAAAAAGTTAAAATTTCAACCAGACATAAGCCTTCTAAAAAGAAAAATTTCATGATGTAGTTTAAATTTGACCCAAGCAGTTTAATTTTCAACAAGATAATTAAACTTGTCACCAACGAGATAACTTTTCAACTTAAAATATAAATCTTTAATAAAAAAAGTAATTTCTTAACAAAGCGATTCTACCAAAAGTTTGAAAAAATTAGTTGAATGCTAAGGCAAAGAAGAATGATTTTTAATCAAAAAGATGCATTTTGATACAAAAAAATGAAATTTATTCTAAAACAGATAAAGCTTTTAATTTAAAAAGATAAATTAAAAAAAAAATAGTGGAATTTTCTGTTGAAAAAGATTTTTGTCGAGTTTTCACGATCAAACTATGAATTTTTTAACAAGAAATAATTATATACCAAAAAAATTGAATTTTTAATGCAAAACGACAAATTTTTAACCAAAACGGATGACTTTTTAACAAAATTGTTGAATTCTCTAACAAATAGTTGAATTTTTATAAAAAAATATGAAATTTATATTAAAGCAGAAGAATTTTTTATTATAAAGAAAGTTGAGTTTTCATCCAAAAAAGATTCCAGTTAACTCAGTAACACCAAAAATTGAATTTTTGTTACAAAAAAATTAGTTTCTACGGAAAAAATGGAATTTTCAATCCAAAAAGACGAATTTTTCTTTAACCAAAAAGGATGAATTTTTAACAAAATAGTTTATTTCTCTTCCAAATAGATGCATTTTTATACAAAAAAGATCAATTTTGTACTAAAACAGATGAATTTGTAATAAAAAACACACTTTTTTATAACTGGAATGTTTATTCAGAAAATATTTCAGTTCATTTTTCAACCCCAAAATATAAATTTTAAACAAAAAGTAAGTTGTTTACGAAATAGTTCAGTAATTAATTAATGAATTAAGCTTAATTTCTAACCAAACAGTTGAATTTTTATCAAAAAGAGATTTAATTTCTGCTAAAACAGTTATTCTTTAAACAATTATTTATGATTATTACTACATATATTTAAAAAAAATATTCTAGAGTGAAATAAACGTATACCTTTTAAAAATTACAGATTTGTTACAGACCAGGTAATTCCATAAAGTCAGGGAATGTCCGGGAAAACATGATAGAGTTAGGGAATTTTCGAAAAACTAAAGTTGAAGTTAATTTTTATTATCATGGTTAAAAATCGCAACCATATGGTTGAAAATTAATCTTTTTTGGTTGAATTAAACTATTTTTGGTATAAAACTAAAATCCTTTTTGATTGAAATATTTAACATCATTTTAGTTTTCAAACCTTTTTTTTGTTCAAAATTTAATTCTTTTGTTGAAAATTATGTTTTCTAGTTTAAAATTAATAGTTTTAACTGAAAATTTAACTCGTACATGTTCGGTTCAAAATTTATCTTTCTAAAATAAAAATTCAAATATTGAATTTAAACTTCCTGTATATTCTTGAAAATTCAAATTTTTGGGAGAATAATTAAGCTTCTTGGTAGCTATATTCTTTTTTTTTTGTTGAAAAATCCTTTTAAAAATCAAATATTTGGTTGCAAATTAATGCACTTTGTACAAAATACGTCTATTTTGGAAGAAAATTCATCTTTTTTGGGGAAAATTGATCTTTTTTGATAGAAATTTAATATTCTTCGTTGAAAATTATACTATTGCGTTGGAAAATGTACTTTGATTTTATTGAAAATTAAGTTTGGGACTGAAAATTTAATTACTCTATTTTTTGTTAAGAATTCATTTCTTTGGTTGAAAAACAAACTATTTGGTTGAAAATTCTTTTTGTTTTTTGTAGATACAAAATTGAACTTTTGGGTTGAAAATTCAACTATTTGGTCAAAGTTCATATTATTATTGAAAATTTATCACTGCGATTAAACATTAATTTATTTGGCTGAAAATTCGTTTCTTTTTAGTTGAAAATTAATTTCTCTAGCGAAAGACGTAACCATTCTATTTTTGCCTGAAAATGCATATTTTTAACATCTTTCTTGGTATAAAATTCATCTTTTGTGTTTAAAATTAAATTATTTTGTTGAGAATTCATTTTTTGGTTACAAATTGATAGTTTTAACTAAAAATTTAATTCTTATATTTTTGGTTAAAAAATCATTTTTTTTAATAAAAAAAATTATTTTGTTGAAAATTAGTTTTTTTTTCTTTTTTGGACATTTATTTTTCTAACATTTTAACTATTTTAAATTTGGTTGTAAATTGATCTCTTTTAGAAGGAAATTCATGTGCTTTGTTGAAAATGAGTATTTTTTGTTTGAAAATTAATCTTCTGGGTTGAAAATTTATTTTTTAGGTTCAAAAGGAACATTTTTTCCATTTTTTTCAGCTCGTAGTTTGAGCGTAATCGCTTTTTCAGAAAAATGGCCATAAAATATTTAATTGAAAAAATAAGTAATAAAAAAATAAAATTTCCCAAAACTATGGGGTGGAATATTGTTTAATCAGAGTGTCTAGTCCAAATTTTAAGCGCGTTTAGTTTTTAGTAAAATAATTACATTTTGAAGAAAATAATTGAATTTATTGATTTCAAATTGAAGATTTCAAATTATTTATGTCTTACGGTCCAATCTCTCAATATATTCTCGTATAGAAAATTTTTTAACTAAAATTATGATTATTTAACTGGAATACTTCAATTTTCAACCAAAATAATTAAATTTTTAGTTCAAAAAATAAAGTTAATAAAATATAAATATTACAAGTTAAAACTGCTGAATTTTCAAATGAAATAGTTGGATTTTCATCTTTCAAGCATGAAAGATTTTAATTTTTAATAAAAAACAATTGAATTCCATGAAAAAGAACGAGTTTTCAACAAAAATACATGAATTTTGAACAAAAACCGATCAATTTGCTAGCAAAAACAGAATAATTCAATGTTCAGTTGAAAAAATCTATTTTAAACCAAATAAAAAAGGATTTTCAACAAAATAATTCAGTATAGTAATATAAAGCTACTTTTGCAAATGAAGAATCATTGTGATTCAATTTAGTATTGCAATTTAAAAAAAATATGTGCACGAGCTCGATAAAATTCCTCGACTCTAAAAAAAATGGCCTCACAGTTCCTGGTTTTTCCAGGTATATATAGTATTCTAAAGAGTTTAAGAACTCGGAGAAATTCTCACGGGCATTTATAATAATTTTGAATTAGAATTAAAAAATCGTATTTTCTATCTTTATTAATAATAATTACATTATTTACATTTCGTGGAAAAATGTATCGTTTCCAATTGGAAACGGCGCTTAATTTAAATGTTAAAAGAAAGCAAAGTAATAGAAAACATATTATTTGCATAAAAAAGACTTGCTACAATATCCTAATTTCTAAATTCTTCTGGATATAGCACCAACCTTACACCCAGAATACCCATTTTAAACACTTTTTAATTAGGTTTTTAAATCAAAAAGATAAATTTTGAACCTAAGAAATGAATTTTTAACTAAAATGATGAATCTTAAATCAAACATATGAATGTTCAACCAATAGTTATTTGAATTTTCAACCCAAAAGATGAATTTTCTACCAAAAAAGATACAGTTTCAATCAATTTTGTATCTACAAAAAACGAAACGAATTTTTATCTAAATAGTTTTTTTGTAACTAGAATGAATTTTTAACTAAGATGATGAACCTTAACTAAAAAAAAAATAATAATTTTCAACTAAGAATATAAAGTTTCTACTAAAAATAAAATACTTACATTTTCAGTTGGTAAAATAAATTTACAAACAAAAAGCAAATTAATTTTTAACAAAATAGTTCAATTCGCAACCAAAGAAAATTATTTTTAACCAAAAAGATGAAGTTTCAACTAATGAGAATACTCTTCTGCCAAAAAAGATTTTTTTGTTGAAATTTTTTTTTCTTAAACATTCGTCTTTATTGATAGAAAAGTAATCTTGTTGGTTGAAATTGCCTCCTTTTTGGCTAATACTGCAATTTTCGTGTTAAAAATGACCTTTTTTGTTGAAAATTCATATTTTTGGGTTTAAAATGCAGCTATTTTACAAAAAAATCATTGCTTACTAATTTAGCTACTTTATTAAAAATTATTTTTTTTTGTTTGCTAAGATTCATCATTTTAATTGAAATTTCATCTCTGGTTGAAAATTAAATTCTTTCGTTGAAAATACATATTTTTTGCAGATAATTACTATGTTTGGTGGAAAGTTCAACTTGTTTTGTAGAAAACTAGCCTTTTTGGTTCAAAGTTAGCCCATTATATTAAAAATTTATTTTCTTGGTTACAGTTTCTTTTTTTTTAGTTGTAAATTAATTTATTTTTTGGAAAATCAAACTATAATCTTAATCTTTCTATTAAATAAATATCTGAGTTTCGAAGAACATGTTTTTTTGACTCATATTTATTTTTCCGATTTACGATTGGACCGTAAGACATAAATAATTTGAAATCTACGATTTCAAATCAATAAATATCAACGGTCGAAAAAAGAAAGAAACTGTAATCAAGAAAATAAATTTTTAATATAATGGGCTAACTTTGAACCAAAAAGGCCAGTTTTCTACAAAACAGTTGAACTTTCCACCGCACATAGTAATTATCTGCCAAAAATATGTATTTTCAACGAAAGAATTTAATTTTCAACCAGAGATGAAATTTCAATTAAGATGATGAATCTTAGCAAACAAAAAAAAGAATTTTTAATAAAGTAGCTAAATTAGTAAGTAATGATTTTTTTGTAAAATAGCTGCATTTTAAACCCAAAAATATGAATTTTCAACAAAAAAGGTCATTTTTAACACAAAAATTGCAGTATTAGCCAAAAAGGAGGCAATTGCAACCAACAAGATTACTTTTCTATCAATAAAGACGAATGTTTAAGGAAAAAAAATTTCAACAAAAAAATCTTTTTTGGCAGAAGAGTATTCTCATTAGTTGAAACTTCATCTTTTTGGTTAAAAATAATTTTCTTTGGTTGTGAATTGAACTATTTTGTTAAAAATTAATTTGCTTTTTGTTTGTAAATTTATTTTACCAACTGAAAATTTAAGTATTTTATTTTTAGTAGAAACTTTATAATCTTAGTTGAAAATTATTTTTTTTTTTTAGTTAAGGTTCATCATTTTAGTTAAAAATTCATTCTAGTTACAAAAAAACTATCTAGATAAAAATTCGTTTCGTTTTTTGTAGATACAAAATTGATTGAAACTGTATCTTTTTTGGTAGAAAATTCAAATAACTATTGGTTGAAAATTCATATGTTTGGTTTAAGATTCATCATTTTAGTTAAAAATTCATTTCTTAGGTTCAAAATTTATCTTTTTGATTTAAAAACCTAATTAAAAAGTGATTAAAATGGGTATTCTGGGTGTAAGGTTGGTTCTATACCCAGAAGAATTTAGAAATTAGGATATTGTAGCAAGTCTTTTTAATGCGAATATGTTTTCTATTACTTTGCTTTCTTTTAACATTTAAATTAAGCGCCTTTTCCAATTGGAAACGATACATTTTTCCACGAAATTTAAATAATGTAATTATTATTAATAAAGATAGAAAATACGATTTTTTAATTCTAATTCAAAATGCTTATAAATGCCCGTGAGAATTTCTCCGAGTTCTTAAACTCTTTAGAATACTATATATACCTGGAAAAACCTGGAACTGTGAGGGCATTTTTTTTAGAGTCGAGCAATTTTATCGAGATCGTGCGCATATTTTTTTTTAAATTGCAGTACTAAATTGAATCACAAAGATTCTTCATTTGCAAAAGTAGCTTTATATTACTATACTGAATTATTTTGTTGAAAATCCTTTCTTATTTGGTTTAAAATAGATTTTTTCAATTGAACATTGAATTATTCTGTTTTTGCTGGCAGATTGATCAGTTTTTGTTGAAAATTCTTTTTTTTTTCATTGAATTCAATTGTTTTTTATTAAAAACAAAAATCTTTCATGCTTGAAAGATGAAAATTCAACTATTTAATTTGAAAATTGAGCAGTTTTAACTTGTAATATTTATATTTTATTAAATTTATTTTTTGAACTAAAAATTTAATTATTTTGGTTGAAAATTCAAGTATTCCAGTTAAATAATCATAATCTTAGTTAAAAAATTTTCTATATGAGAATATATTGAGAATAAAACTACTTGGTTGAAAGTGAAACTAAATTTGGATTTAAAATAAATTTGTTTTTATTTTTGTGGAAAATTATTTTTTTAACTGAAAATTAAACTATTGTATTTTGGGTTGAAAACTGATCTTTTTAGTTAAAAACTTAGCTATTTGTTTGAGAATTCAACTATTTGGTTAAAAATTCACCTATTCTTTTAAAAATCTAAATGTTTGCTCAAACTCTAAGGATATTAAAACGACTTAAATTGATTTTTATATAGTACCCATATTAATTTGACCTAAATATTCACTGAATTTTATATTTAAGAAGAAATAATAAAAGTTTGTTTAGACTATTATTCAGATTCATGGAATTTACGGACAAATTCAAGAAATGATTAATTATGGTTTTGGTATTATTTAATTATTTAATCAATCTCTGGTGCTAATATATTTAAGAATATCTGGTAATGATATTTGTCAAAGCTTTCTAATTTAAACATATTAATTGAATCCCTAGAAATTGAACAAAAAATTATTTACAATAAAATCGCTAAACTGCGTACATATTCCGAGTTTGTTGTAAAAAAAGATAAATATTTGAATGGCTCCATACCATCAAAAATTAAACCTAATAATGCGTGTATTTTAACAGTTCGATTCCTAGTGGACCGAAAAAAATCTTTTTTCCAGAGAAAATCTAATTTTAAAAAATCAATAACTATTTTTTATGATTTATATCAGAGATCAATTTATCTCGGATATGACAGTTCAACATCAGATATTTCTACCTTGGAAGAAATGGACGAATATTTAGACGAATGTCTAGTAATTCCAGACGTACAGGAAGGACCGACTCCTCCGAAAATAAATCGAGGCGGCAAAAGTCCTTCCGCAACTTCCGCGAATTCTAAATACACTCAAGGGTGAGTTTTTAAAAATAAATATACATATTGCCTACTCGAAATAATTAATTACATTGATTTCTTTTCTAAATACGTTTCAGACTCACTTATCGGTCCTCGATAAAACTAAATTCCCCCATAAAAATCAATTCGCCAGCTTCTTCTTCGAGGAAGGATCCTTCTGCGACCGAAGGCGAAAGCTGCCTCCCTTTAATGCACAGCGTCAGTTTTTACAGACGCCAACAATCCCAACCCCCGAAAACTCCCGTTCGTCTAATCTCTAGGATTCCTGACAATAGTGATTCTCCTGGAAGTCGGTCGCCCGTCGACGAAAAGCAAGAAGCTGCTCTCGTGCTGGAAAAAGTCAATCGACTTGTGGAAGAAGTTAGTAAACAAGAAACCACTATCGGCCAAGCTAGTCAAGCTCTGAATTTGTGCAATTCCACGGTTGAATTCAGCGGTTCTCGGGAGCAGGTCGAGGGCGAAAGACTTCTTCTTCTTGCAAGTAAGAATCCTGATTTAAAAAAATTAAAATAATACTAATGATAGAATTTTCTGGGATTTTTTTTGAGGGCGTGGTTCTTTTTTTTCTCTTGATTCCATATTCAATTGAATAGCAATGATTCTTTAGTTATAAAAGTAGCTTTATGAGGGTGCCCGAGAAATCGGGAAATGACCAGGAATTTTTTGAGACCGGCAAATGACAGTGATTTTTTTTAACGGGAATTTTACAATTTTGTAGAAGAAAAATCTGTCCTCGTTCAATTTTAGCAGTTTTTAAATAATTAGTGGAATTGTCATGTTTTTCAATTATGCTATTATTTAGCTTACAATGCGTAATTCAAAATTTTGTTACTTTAAACATTTTCCATTCAAATTTTTTATTTCTAATCTTACACTTTTAATTTAAAGAATTTTTTAATGCCTTCTTAAAGACTTGAACAGATAAAAAATAAAAGCCTTTGATGTTGAAAATTTGGGATAAAAAACATTTTTATTTAATAAATAAATTAAAAGTTTTTAAATTCATCTGTACTTTAAGTAATAAAAAGTGAACAAAAATCACTTGACAAAACGATTTTAAATCAGTTCAAAATTTAAGAATTTTCCGATTTTAACGTTAAAACTTAAACGGTTACAATTTAAGAATCTTAGCCATTAAAGAAATGTGAGGGTGTGACTGAAAGTTTATAAACTATTTTCAACTTAAAAATAACTTCATGATAATATATTCGTAATTAAATGATTTTATTAAATTTAAAATATTGTTTCATTCTAAAATATTCCATTTAAAAAAAAAATTAATTATTGAATATTGATCAATATTTGAATTTGAATTTTAGACAAGTAAATTGAAACCAAATATTTAAAAGTAAAGAATCTTTAACCGAATTGTTTGACATAGAAAACCTGGAATCGTTAAAATTTCGAAGACCCTTTAAACTTGGAACGTTACAATTTTAATTGTTGTATTTGAAAAATGCTTAATTTGTAAGTGAAAATTAAAAATTTTGATGTATAATTTAGAAATGAACATTTGTAGAAAAAGTTTGAGTAATTTTAAGGGATATTTAGAAGTTTTAAAAAGATAAAAAATTATCATGCAAATTTTAGAAAGTTTTCTTAAAATCTTCTAAAATCTTTTTTGAAAGTTTTATTTAAATCTTTGAAAAAAACTTTTAAATATTCTTTTTAAATAATTTTTCTAAATGAAATGTTATTTTTAATTTTCCTAGGAATGTTAAGGAAATGGTTTTATTCTTTTTTCAGTCTTTCACAATTCTTGAAAAGATTCTATTTTTTTTGTTTAAAATCTGCGAAAATCTACATTTTGTTTCATATTAGACTATCATTTCAAGTTTTACATTAAGTTTGAATCTTTTCAAAACTTCTATATATCCCTTAAAATTATTCGAATTTCACCTTCAAATAATAAATGTTCAATTGTTATTTATACATGCAAATTGTAAAGAAATTTTCTAAAATTTTCAGGATTTTCTGAAAATTGTAGAAAAAATTCAATTCATTTTGACAGATATTTAGAATTTCTGAAAAAATTTGAAAAATAATTTTAAATTTAAAACAAATTTAAAACAGCTTATAGATTTCTCAAGATTTTGAAATAAAATTTTGAAGCTTTCCAAGCATGTTTAAACTAGTGAAAAAGAAAAAAAATTTAATTTCTAATTCAAGAAGTGTTCAGTTAAAATTTGTTCAATTTTTCAATATTTGATGTTTTTAGCTTAAAATTCTTTAAAATGATATAATTTTGGAAATTTTTAAGTTCATTGATTGATTTTTTAATTTAGAGCTTTGAAAATGATAACGTGGATTTATATTTTTTTATATAGAAATATTAGTACCTTCAATTTTATACGCGTAAATTATTGAGCATTTGAATACAACATTTTATTACCCCAAGTGGAAAATTGTTTAGCTTTAGCGTTCAATTTTTTTAATTGCATTGACCGTGAAAAATGTTTGCGAACTTGGAAAAAACCGGGAAATGACCGGGAATTTATTTCGTCGATTAAAAGGGCCACCCTGTTTATGTCACTGTATTTAATTATTTTCAAGAAAATTTGTTTTTTGGTTTGAAATTAATTTTTGTTACTAAAAATTGAACAAAGATAAACCGACCATTACTGGGACAGTTAGGACAAGCTAACCCACATAAACACAATTATAAAAGGCGGAATTGGAATTTTTTGTACAAAAACCATTATAATAAGTGACCAAGACATTATTTGATCGATTAAAACAACAAATACATTATTTATTTTATAGTTAATTAATATAAATGGATATTTTTTAAGGTAGTCAGATCGCCCATTAGTGGAACACGAATTTTGGAGCATATCCTTATAATTTATCACAGAATACATGAAAAAGCAAGGAATGTATTGCAATTACCGTTTAATTATTTATTCTAAAAAAGTTGTTCAAAGTAGCAGTTTATTGAAACCTCTAATTCTAACCTCGAGTTTTTCCAACTGCTTAGGTATGTAATTTAATAATAACTTATAAATTAAATTTGTTTAATTTGTTAATATTATCGATTTACTTGCAAATTAAACTGTTTAATAGTAAATTTTTAGTTAGAATTCATTTTAATTCAAGTTAATACATAAATTGAAAAAGTATTGAAACAGTTTAAATTAGTTTTTGGTTACAAATTTTATTATTTGGTTGACAATTTTATTGAGTGAAAAATCAGTTTTGATTAATATTTCAATTTTTTTTTGAAAATTCGTCTTTTTGGTTCGAAAATTTATCATTTTTCTTAAAATTAGAATTTAAATACGATATAATCTCTGCACTGCTACGATTGTTTGTTGTTTTGTGTTACCTTGGTACCCTATCTTGTTTTTTCTCGATTTTTCTTTATATAAACTGTTCTTACTTAATTATGGCGTACTTAGTTTATCAATTCGTACTCTAATCTTTCTAAAACTTTTAATGGTAAATTGAATTTTTGTTGAGAAAAGTGCAACTGTGTTGAATTTATAATTAAAACATTTTTTCTTTAAAATATCAACTATTATATTGTTCGATAAGAATTTATCTTTTTTGGTAGAAAATTATTCTTTTTTATTTTAAAACTCAAGAATATTAAGTTAACTCAAAAAGTTAAATTCTGGTCAAAAAATGTAATAGTTGATATTTTAACCAAAAAAAGATTTTAATTAAATTTTGAAAATCGTCGAATTAATTAAAAAAAAAAAAAAAAACAATTTCCAATCAAACTGCTGAATCCTCAAACTAAACAGATTAATTTTCAACCACAGTTGCATTTTTGCTCAAAAAATATGAAATTTATAATTAAAAACATACATTTTCGAACAAAAAATACGAATTTTCAAGAAAATAGTTCAAATGTTAATCAAAAAGCATTTTTTAGTCAAGAAGTAAAAAAAAAATTTCACCAAACTGTTGATCTCAAGTAAAAAAGATGAGTTATCTTCAAAACAGTTATATTTTTAATTTAAAAATATAAATTTTCAACAGAAAAGTTAATTTACTTAATTTATCTTAAAAAGTGAATGGATAATATTAATCTTATTAATATTTCATATAAATCTATAATATCAATTTTAATGCATACTAATTTGTATTGAAAAATTAAATGTATGAGATACTATACTACATTACTTATCTTAGCAGTTGGAAAATCTTAACAATACAATTCTGTAATAGTTATGCGGAAAGTTTTGAAATACAAAAAAATGGCAAATTTTTTAGAAGTTTATTCACACATTTTGAGGAATATTTCGGATTATTTTTTAACTAAATGTATAACTTGTCAGGACAAAAATAAATAATGGTAACAAATTTAAAAGATCTTTAAAAATAATAGAACATTTTTATTTTTATAATTTATGTTGGAATATAAAACATACTCAGCAATGTTTATTATTGTCCCAGTATTGGACATACTTTTTACATTGGCCCAGTAATGGTCTGTGTACCTTATTTTATTTTTGGTTGAAAATTGATCGTCTTTAGTTAAAAAATAACAGTTTGTTTGCAATGTTTTTTCTCTCTTGACTGACATGTCTTTCTTGGTTGCGAATTTAACTCATGTTCAAAAATAGTCTTTTTTGGTTGAATTCAACTATTTTTGATAAAAAAAATTAATATTTTTAAGTTGAAATATCAACTACTACATTTTTAGTTCAAAAATGTTTTTTCGCTGAAAATGAGTTTTTTACTGTAAATCTATCCATTCCATTTGAAATTTCAACTATTTTATTGAAAACATATATTTTTGGTGTTGGAAAGTAATTTTTTAAACTGAAAATTTAACCCTTTGACTTGAATATTTCATGAATTTTATTAAAAAATCATCTCTTTGACTGAATATTAATTTACTTAAATGAAAATTTGACTATTCAATTCTTGGTTGTAAAATTGTCTATGTTAATTCAAATTCGTTTTTTATTCTTCAAAAGTTAAATGTTCTAGTGAAAGATTCTTCTTTTGGTTTAGAATTGAATTATTCTATAGTTGAAGATTTATAATTTTAGTTGAAAACTTATTAATTTGTCTGAAAATGTAATTATTGGTTTCAAAATTGTTTGTTTTTTTTTCAATTCAGAATTAGTGTTTCTTTAACTGAAAAAGTAACTATTCCAAGGGAATATTCCATCATTTTAGTTAAAAATTCATCAGTTTGGTCCAACGAACATTTTTTTGTTATGGAAATGTAACTATTTCGTTTTTGGTTTACAATTTATATGTTTTAGTTGAAAGTGCATATATTTTGTGAAAAATTTGTCTTTTTTGGTAGAGATGAACCTCATTGTCCTAAAATTCATGATTTTGCTTTCAAATTCGACTATTTCAGTTGAACATTCATCGTTTTAGATGAAAATTCATTACTTTTGTTAAAATTTTGTTGTGTTTGAAATTAAATTTTTAACTGAAAATTTAACTTTCAGTTTTTTGTGCAAAACTGATCCTTTTGGTTTAAAATTCAATTATTGGTATAAAAGTTAAACTATCTGATTGAAAATTTAATATTTCTAATTAACAAGTTAGGAATTTGAAGTTGTTTAAATTAAATTTAATATAGTATTCACATTAATTTTATCTAAATATTCACTGAATTAAAAAAATTTTAAATTGCATTGAAATGAAATGATCAATTTTGTTTTTAGTCTTATTTAAATAATCTATGGTGCTAATATATTTAAGAATATCTTGTAATTTAATTTTGTCAAAGCTTTTTCAATTAAAAATATGAATTGAATCCCTGGAAATTGAAAAAAATTTATTTATAATAAATTCGCGATTGTTTGAGAAAATGCGAAATATTTAAATGACTTCGTACTTTGAAAAATTATACCTGGAAAAAATCTGGAATTGTCAGGGAATTTTTTTCCAGGATTTCAGTAGACACCCTGTAATAATACAAATTCAGGCCTCGGACTTTCCACACTATTGACACTATTTTACACTTTTTTAAAGTGAGGACGACACTATTACTTTACCTTTTTTCGAAAAATATTTTTGAACTTCTTTTTTAATTGCTAAAGTAATATTTTATTAATATTTATTTTTCGTGATTTTATTAATGGGTTATGCTGAAATCAGGAAATAAGATTTTCAGGGGAGGGGTATTACTCTTACTTATGAATTTCAAAAAAAAAAATAGTTCAACGAAGCAGTTGAATTTAAAAAAATATGAATTCGAAATAAAAAATCTAATAATTGGTATTTTAAACAAGAAAATATTTCCTGTTTTTGATAAAAAAAAAGATGAATTGAACCAAGAATGAAGAGTTTCCAACCCCATAGTTGAATCCTCTATCAAAGCGGATTATTTTTTAATACAAAAGATTAACTTTGTATAAAAAGAGATGCATTCTCAGATCAAAAAGACGAATTTTCCGCTAAAACTGATTTTTCAATCAATGACAGAAAAAGGTGTGGTTCAAAATTAAACATTGTCATTGATCAATATTTAGTTTATATGTTTTTCGTTTCCAAACATTTTCAGCTAAATAATTGAATTCTTAAACCCAAAAGTTCAGTTTTTAATAAAAAATGGAGGAGTTAAATTTTCATTGAGAAGGATAATTTTTCAATAAAAAAAAAACAAGTTTTCTATAAAAAAACTTTAATTTTGTACCAAATAGTTTAGTTTTATACCAAATTGTTAAATTTTCAAAGCGAAATAGACGAATCTTCTATAAAAAATGTTGAATTTTCAACAAAAAAGTTAATTTACACTCTATCAGTTAACTTTTTAACAATGTAGTTGCATTATCAGCTAAAAAAATTAATTTTTAACCAAAAAGTACGAATATTCATCATGTTACATAAATTTTAGATTAATTATTTTGAAGAATGGATGTGCCATTAGTTCAAATTTTATTTGATTAATTTTTAATTTATATTTGTTTCGTTTCTAAATTTTTTAAACTAAATAGTTGAATTATTAGCAAAAAATATTAATTTTAACCAAAAATGAAGTAGTTAAGTTTTCGTCGAGTAAAATTAAATTGTCAATAAAAAAGAGTGTTTATAGTCAAAAAGACGAATTTTCTATTAAAGAGTTTAATTTTTAACCCGCTAATATGATTTTTCAACAAAAAAGTTAATTTACAACCAATCAGTTGAATTAAAAAGAAATAAGTTTTAATAAGCTTAATTAAACAAATTGACGATTTTTGAAATAAAATTATGAATCTTCAACCAAACAAATGAAAATTTAAGAAAGTAGTTCAAATTTCAAGCAAGTAATTGGATTTTTAACTTTGAAAGATGAACATTCAACAAAAATTTTAATTTAAAATATAAAACAGTTGGATTTTCGAGCCGAAACTACGAATTTTGTACTAAATAGTTGAATTTAAAACCCTAAAATTCGAATTTTTAACGAAAGGGTTAATTTTCAACCGAAACAGAATAACTTTTAACTAGACAGTTACATTTTTAATAAAAAACAGTCGCAGCGTCTATAGAAAGAGATATATTTTTAAACGAAAAAGATGAATGTTCAACAAAACAGTTGAATTTTCAATATAATAAACATTTTTTAGTCTAGAAAGAAAAAAAATTAAATTGTTGCACTTTTGAATCAAAAGATGAATTTTCTACAAAACGATGAAATTTTCTACCCACTAGTATGACTTTTTAATAAAATTCTTGAATTTTCAACAAAATAATTAAATTTTGAACCAAATAATAAAATTTAACCGAAAAATATCAATTTTTAAACAAGTTTTGAATTTTCAAGCCTAAAAGCCGAATTTTTGATAGAACAGTTGAATTTTCAATCCAAGAATATGAAATTTACAACAAGAAACGTTAATTTACAACCAAACAGTGAAATTTTCAATGAAATAGTTAAATTTGCAGTTAAGAAATGTAATTTAAAAAATATATTGAACTTCAATTATGAATATTCAGCCAAAAAAGTGAAGTTCAAGCAAGGAGTTGACTTTTCGCCCTAAAGAAATTAATTTTCAACGACAAATATAATAGATGATATTGAGAAAAAGCTTCTAATTAAAAACAAATAGCAGTTAGATTTAACCAACAGAGACCAATTTTCAAGAAAATAGTTGATATTTTTACAAAAAAATACGCATTTCCAACCAAACATTAAAATTTTCTACCAAATTCTTGATTTTCTAGCCGAAGCCACGAATTTTCTACAAATCAGTTGAGTTTTCAATCCGAAAATGTGAATTTTCAACTGATAAGTTAATTTCCAACTGAAAAAGATTAATTTCTAGCCAGTTGCATTTTTCACCAAATTTACATAGTAAGAGATTGATTTGCAAAGCTAAAAGATAAAGGTTCAACAAAATAGTCGAATTTTTAATTAAAAAAAAACTTATTAGTCAAGAAGTTAAAAAATTTGTAATCAAATTGTTGGATTTTCAACAAAAAGGCGAATTCTTAATAAAAAATAGTAGACTTTTCAACCGAAAAAAATGAATTTTTGACCAAAAATAGTTGAATTTTCTAATTGCATTCTCTTAATTCAGTTCGAATATATGTGGAAAAATAAAAAGAGGGGAAAGATTTTCTGTCATTTATAGACTAAAAAATAACAATTTAAATAAAAATTGAAGTTAATTTTTTACACTTAAAAAAATGTATGACACTGTCTTTACACTAATTTTTTTAATTTGTCACACTCTTTGCACTATTTTCTATGTCTGAAATGAATCCAAGACCTGCAAATCTGGTTTCTAATTTCCCGATTGTATTTACTTCATTAGCACATCGAAGACAGGCGGCGATCCAGGAGCTTCAGAGGCTAAAAGTTGAAGGAACTTTAAGACCTGTTGTCCCCGGAGCTCCGGAGAATCAAGAGAATGGATCCCTCACAGTTTCTGCGATTACTTTGCCCCTTAAGCGGGATAATTTCCGCAATTTGGATACTGGTAATGAGCATTTTCTGAAAACTTGTTTTCAATATGGAAAGATTTGAAATAAAATGTCTTTTTTTTAAATAGATACACGACTTCACTTTGTTTGCCTCGTTCGCCATATGGAAAATGTTTTCTCAACTCCAGTTGTTCAGGCAGAGTGTGGAGATTCCTGTGTAAGATTCCCGTCAACCCTGAAGATCGAGAATCTTTACAGTGACTTTCAGATTAAAATCGAGGTCTATTCGCTTGAAACCCGTGCGGAAGTGTTGCCTCACGAAATCAAGTATCATATTCACAATAACGGAAGTTTCTCTTCTGGTTCCAAAAAGGTACTATTAGAATATTAAACTTGAAATTTGAATTTCGCGCCAAAATCGCTGAGCCATGCTTAAACATAACCTCAAATTTCAATGACATTTTGCCAGGGTTTGCAAATTTTGATGAAACATGGTACATTTTTTTTTTAATAAATTAGAGAAAAAAGGATTTTCAACTATATAGTTCTAATTTCAATTAGAAAAAGAAAGTTTTCAATTAGCAAAAAAAAAGACTTTTCAACGAAATTGTTAAATTTTGAAACTATGGAAATGAATTTTGAACTAAAAAAATATGAACCAAAAATGGAAGAGTTAAATTTACACAATAAATTTGAATTTTCAACAAAACAGTTCAATTTTCATGGACAGAAATTAGTTTATAAACAAAAGGAATAATATTCTACCAAAAAGGCAAACTTAAAAGAAAATATATGAATATTTAACAACATAGTTGTATTTTTAAATTTAAGAAATTTTAAATTTTAACCATACAAATTAGTTTTGAAGCAAAAAGATGAACTTTCAATTAAATAAGTATTTGCCAAAAAGACTTGAACCGGAAAAATGTATTTTAATAAAATAGTTCAAGTTGTAACGAAAGAAATGAATTTTCAGCTGAAAAAGATAAATTTGCAAAAAAAAAAAAACTATTCAAAAAAATAATTGACCTCAACAAAACCAAAATTAATTTTCAACCGGAAATATGAGTTTTCAAAGATAATTTCAGTTTATACGACATATTTAAGTTTTCGGTTTCAAAATCTAATTTTTAACAAAAAAACACAATGTTCATCAAAGGAGTTAAATTTTTAATCAAGTATTGGTAAATTTTCAACGTAAAAAGAAACATTGTTAAGTAAAAGTAAAACGATTTTCCAAAAACCAAATTGTTTTTTTTTTTTTTTCAAATAAAAAAGATGAATTTTCAATCAAAAGTCGAATATTTTCATATGCGTGATTTTCAAACAAAAATTTTACCAAAGTAGTTGAATTATATAAAAAAAAAGATTTATAGTCTTCCGTTTCCCCTCATTGCATCTTTTTCTCTTCTTACACTTCATTGTGAATATCATTAACATAATTCGATAAAGAAAATCCAAATATTTTTAATTGAAAGCTTATTATTTCTAATTGAAAAGTTTATTATTATATTTTTTGATGGATAGTCATATTTTTTGATTTAAAATTTAATTTGGTTAAAAATGTAATTATTTGGTTGAAAATTCAACAGTTTTGTTAAAAAGGCATTCTTTTTGTTCAAAATTCCACAATTATTCAAAAGTAACATTTTTTAAAATTTAACTGCTATTATTTAGAAAAAAATGTTTGACATGAAGATTCAACAATATAGTGAATGTTGTACTTTCTTGAACAAACAATTTTTTTTTGTTGAAAATTCATCTATTTTGGTTAACAAAGCAACTGTTTAGTTGAAAATTCATCTTTTTGGTTAATAATTAATTCGTTTTGGTTGTGTGTTCGACTATTTTGTTGAAAACTCGTATTTTTTATGACTTCAAATCTTTCTTATTAAAAATAAAAATATTTGCTGTATGAAATATCAACTATAACATTTTTGGTTGAGAATTTATCTTTTTTTGGCTGAAAATTGAATGATTTGGTTATAATGTACAGGGTGGCCGCTAGACCGGGAAACCTGGAAAATCGGGAAATGAACGGGAATTTTATGAGACCGGGGAAAACCGGGAAATGACAGTGAATTTATTTTTTGACTGGGAATTCGACCAAATTTTTAGAATAAAAATTGTGTCCAACTTTGATTTCAACCGTTTTTTAAAATAATTTGTTAAATTGTGATTTTTATAAATTATCATATCATTTCGTTTAGAATTTTACGAATTTTTAGAATGTATTATTTTTGTTAATTTTTTTAGCCATTAAAAAATGTAAACGTGCATTTGACTATTTTCAACTTAAAAATAAATCCATAATAATATAGTCGTAATCAAAGGTTTTTATTAAATTTAAAATATTGTGAGTCTGAATTATTAAATTTTTATCCCGTTTAATTTGAAATTTCTTAATGTAGAAAAAGAAAAAGTATTTAATATTTAAGAATATTTTCTGTTCATTCAAGACGAGTAAATTGTAACCATAGCGTTACAATTCGAATTGTTCTATTTAAGAAGTGTTTAATGTATAAGTGAAATTGTTAAATTTTGACGCATGAATAATAATTGAACGCTTATTATTTGTAGAAAAAATTTGAGATATTCAGAAGTTTTGAAGAGAATCAAAATTAATTAAAAACTTGAAATTATTTCAAGTAATTTAAACGAAGTGTGTTAACATTTTTTTTCAGAATTTTTAAATATATTTTAAAATTAATCGAAATTTTCCTGTAATTTTTGAAAATCCTGCAAATTAAAAAAAATCATTTAAATCTTCCATGTTCTTTTTTGATGCAAAAACTAACATTTTATTTTAAATTAGGCTGTAAGTATTTGAAATTATTTCAAATACTCAAGATTTTGAAATAATCTGAATCTTTGAACTCTATAATTGATAAAAGTTCTAAAATTTTCAGTTTATTTGCATTTCATTTAACATTGTTCAATTGAAAAGTGTTACTTCCTTCCATTTGGTACGATACATTTTTGAGTATTTGAATACACCATTTTTGAATTGAAAAACATTTAAACTTCAATTTTAAAAGTTTGGAATTTAAGAGTTCAACTTTGAATGCTTTAATTTGTTGTTTATTGTTTATCACTTTATATGGAAAAATTTTTAGAATATAGTTTGATTTTTTAAATTTCATTGGCCGTGAAAAATGTTTGCGAAGCGGGAAAAAACCGGGAATTTTTATCTTCTATTAAAACGGCTAGCTTGAATGTAATTATATATTTTGTTGAAAATGACACACTTTTATTCAAAAGTCATCCTTTTTGTTTAAAATTCAACTATCTTGTTTAAAAGTATATTTTTTCTTTTTTTTTTTAAATTCATCTTTTTGATGAAAAATTATCTATTTTGGTTGAGGATTCTACGATTTGATTGAAAATGCCTCTTTTCGGTTGAATTCAACTGTTTCTGGTTAAAAATAAAATTTTTTTTTGTTAAACTATCAACTATTACCTTTTTCGTCAAAAACTCATTTTATTTGAATTGATAGTTCAATTTTTTCGTAAAAAATGTAATTATTTTGTTAATAAATTTGTTTTGTCTGAAATTTTAACAACATATTTCAGTTAGATTCATCATATCATTCAAAAGTTTATCTCTCTGGTCGAAAATGTAACTTGTGTGTAATAATAAATCTTTTTTGTTTGAAAATTAATCTCTTTTGATAGGAAAATAATTTAAAATATAGTTAGAAATGCAAGCTTTTGATTAAAATTAATTTCTTTTGTTTGAGTATTCGATCCGATTGTTGATAATTCGTCCTTCTGAATGAATTCTATTTTGGATTTAAAATACATTTTTCTTTGTAAACTCATCTCTTTGATTGGAAATGTAACTATTTTGTTTAGAAATGCTTTTTTTTATTGTTAAAATTGACTTTTTTTTACTAATAATTTAATTATTCATGATAAAAGTTAAAAGTTGATCTTTTTGGTTAAAAATGTAACTATTTATATGTATTTTTAAAAATTGGTTTTTCTGGGCTCGAATATTTTATGTTTTTTTGTATAATTTTGGTCTGGTATGAAAATTCATCTCTTTTGGGAGATATTTAATTTTTTTAAACTTAAAAATGCAGTTTTTTGGTTCTTTATAATTACAATTTTCTTTGAGAATTTGTATTTCTATTGAAAATTCAACTCTTTAGCTGAAAGATCAATTGCTTTGTCAGAAACTTATTTTTTGGTTGATGATGCATCCTTGTAGTTAAAAATATATCATTTAGATTGAAGGTGTAACTGTTTTGATTAAAAATGCAATAATGTTGTTGAAAATTCATCTTTTTTGGTAGAAAATGAGTCTTCTTGCTTGAAAATTGATTTTTCAGGAATGCGAATTTTTACTTGAAAATATAGGAATTTAACGCGTTTCAAATTTTCTTATGAAATTGTTTAAATCCTTAAATCTGTTTTTATTTTAGCCCGGAGGGAAAACACCGAAGAAGTTCCTGAAACCCGACAGCAAATTGTTCAGGCCATCCGTTGAAAGTCCGGCTGGTCCTTCCGCTGTGAGATCTCCCTCATTTTCTCCTGCGGGATACATCGTTTTTAGTTTGAGGGAAGTTCATCGACAACAATTCACCCTGAATAATGTAAGATCTAATTTTTCTTCTTGATGATTTTACATTTATAATTTAAATTTCGCACAAAAATCGCAAACCCACACTTCCGGAATCATTTTTGACAATTTTGGAAATCATTTTAAACATTCTCTTAAAATTAATTTTTCAAAATAAAAAATCATTTTCAATTTTCCTAGGAATCTTAATAAAATGTTATTTATTTTTTTGAAGCCTTTTAGAATTTTAAAGCGTACAGTTCAATTTAAAGAATTTTAAATTGCAGTTTTAAGGACTTAAACAATTAAAAATTAGAAGCGTTTAAAACCGAAGATTTTTTGCTAAAAACATTTGATTGAAAATTTATAAACTATTATTAATTTTAAAATAACTTGAAAACAATATATTCATAATTGAAGGCTATTATTAAATTTCAATTATTACACCATTTAATTTGAAAATTTTTAATTAAAAAAAAGAACAATTGCTTAATTTTTGAAAATGTCGGACATTTCAATGAAAATCAGTAATTATAAATTAAATAATATTTGTAAGCCAAATTGTGGAAAATTAAAATGATTTTTTTTTTTATTTCGAAAAATTAATCCTAAGAGAAGATGTAAAAAATTTAGAAAGATTTACAAAATTATCAAAAATAAATTTGGACGATTTTAAGGAAATTTTTTTCAATTTGACAGGCTGTAAAAAATAGGAAAAATAGGAAAAATAGGAATAATTTAAAAAGATGTTTAGAAGTTCTGAATAAATTCAAAAAATAATTTATAATTTGAAAAAAATGTCAAACAACCTGTGAATGTTTCAAGATTTTGAAATAAAATTTTGACGCATTTAAAGGATTTCTAAACTATTTAAAATAAAAATAACTTTTAATTTAAGAAGTTTTCAGCTTACAAAAAAATGTAATCGTTCAACTTTTACTTTGAGTGCTTTAATTTTCAGCGCAATTTTTTTTACTTCGAACCCAGCAAGCTTGATTTCAACAGTTTTTTCAAATAATCAGTTGAATTTTGATCTTTTTCAATTATGATTTCATTCAGTTTACAATGCGTAATTCGAAATTCTTTCACTTACAAATTTTGTATTTTATATTTTAATTTATAAGTGTATGTTTTTCATTTAAAGAATTTTAAAATACAGTTTTAAAAACCTAAATTTTAAAAATTAGTAGCGCTTGAAACCGACAATTTTCGATAAAAAGTCTTTTTAGTTGAACAAATGTGAATATTAATTATAATGATTTTTAGAATTGAACTATAATTTCAAAATTTAAGAATATATAGATTTTAACGTTAAAAATTAAACTTCAACATAATATACTCATAATTAAAGGCTTTTATTAAATGATATAAATATTTTTTCAGTCTAAAATTTGAAATTTGAAATTTTGAAATTAAGAATTATAAGAATTGCATCGTATTTAGAAATATTTGATTGTCATTTAAACTCAGTAATTATAAATAAAATATTCGAAACTAAATACAAAACTAAAGTTTGAACGCAGCAGTTTTAATTGTTCTATTAAAAAATTTAATTTACAAGTAAAATTGTTGAATTTTGATGTATAATAAATCTGGCACACCCACGATTCCTCGAAAAAATCCGAGCAAGTTAAAGAAATATTTAGAAGGTGTGAGCAGATTTAAAATTAATTAAAAATTTGAAATGAAAAAGCCCACGGTCTAATTTAAAACGAAATATAGTAGGTTTTTGCAGATTTATAACAAAAAATGCAGAAGATTTTAATTAATTACGAAAGGCTTCAAAAGAATAAAAAACATTTTATCAACATTATTAGGAAAATTGAAAATTACTTTTTATTTTCATTAATTAATTTTAAGAGAACATTTAGAAAGATTTCCAAAATTGTCAAAATTGAATCTGGAAGATTTTAAGGATGTATTTTTAATTTTGTAGAATTGAAAGAAAAATTAGGAAGAATTCGAATCATTTTAAAATATGTTTGAAAGTTAAAAAATTTCACAAATAATTTAATATTTGAATAATTGTAAAAAAAGCATGTAGGTGTTTCAAGATTTCGAAATAAAATTTTTAAGTTTTTTAAGGTGTTTTATACTATTTAAAATGAGAATAGTATAACTTTTAATTTAAGAAATGTTAGTTTATGCAAAAAATGCAATCGTTCAATTTTTAATATTACTAGATTAAAATTGTTTAACACGATTTCAAAAAAATTAGAAGCGTTTAAAATGGAAAATGTTGGATACAAGACATTTTAATTTATCAACTGTGAATATAAATTAATTAATTATTTTTTAAATTGAATTGTACTTTAGAATTTAATGAGTAAATAAACTGTTTCAATTGGAAAGTCTTATTAGTTAAACAAATGTAAACGTTCCGATTGAAACTTTATAAACTACTTTAATTTTTCAATGGCTTCAAAATAGTGTATTTATAATTAAAGGCTTTTATTCAATTTTAAATATAAGTTCACTCTAAAATCTTCCATTTTTAAACCATACAATTTTGAAATTTTTCAATTAAAAAAAAAACATTTTCTTAATATTTAGAAATATCTCACTGCTCATTTAAAGTCAGTAATTATAAATTAAATATTCAAAACTAAACAAAAAGGCTAAACTTTGAACGTTACAATTTTAATTGTTCTATTTAGCCAAATTTAATTTGTAAGTCAAATTGTTGAATTTTAATGTGTAAATAACAATTGAACACCTATTATTCTTGGAAAAAATTCGAGACTATATTTAAAACAAAATATAGATTTTGGCAGATTTTGAACAAAAAATTTAGAAGCTTTCTAAAAATGTTGACAGGCTTTAGAAGAATAAAAAAAACATTTCCTAGGAAAATTGAAAATGATTTTTTATTTTGATAAATTAATTTTACGAGAATATTTAAAAATGTTTATAACGATATACAAAATTTTCAAAAATGAATGTGGAAGATTTTAAGAAAATTTCTTTAATTTGGCAGAATTAAAAAAAAAATGTAAAAAAGCATGTAGATGTTTTAAGATTTTGAAATAAAATTTCGAAGCATTTAAAAGGATTTTAAAATTATTTAAAATAAAAATAATTTAACTTTTAATTCGAACATGGAATTTTCAGTTTTTTATAAATGTATATTTTATAAATGTATAATTCTAATTCTAAGTTGAAACGGGATAGTTTTGAAAATAATTAAAATCATGAATTGGAACAGGGAATTTTACAGAAAATTTTTAATTCTTATTTGAAAAGGAGAATTATCGAAAAGAATTGAAATTCTTGAGTTGAGCAGGGATTTTTTTCAACCGAATTTTATTTCTAAGTTGAAATGAAGAATTTTCTTAAAGAATTAAACTCCTAGATTTGAACAAGGAATTTCCAGTTTTTAACCAATTATGAGCTGGAGTTGGAATTTATCCATGAGAATAACTATTCCCAATAGAAAATTAAATTTGTCAAACAAAATTATTATTCTATGTTGAAACGAGGTATTTTCGAAAAAATTTAAATTATGAATTGGAACGGGGAATTTTACAAAAAATTCTAATTCTTACAATGGGTTGAAATGAAGAATTTTCGAAAAGAATTAAAATTCTGGATTTCAACAGGGAACTTTTCGAAAAGAATTAAAATTTCAGATATAAACAGAGAAAATTTCCATTTTTAACCAATTCTGAGCTGAAATTAGAATTTAAAATTGTATAAAATTGTATAATTTTGAACATTTTTTAATTCATTGATTGAACCTCCAATTTAGACGATTGAGAATGATAATGTGGATTTATATTTTTGGAACTGAATCTAAATCTTTGAACTCTTCTATTTATAAAAATTTTAAATTTTCAGTTAAAAAGTGTTCGTACCTTCCATTTTATACGTGTAAATTGTTGAGCATTTGAATACAAAATGGTTGAATGAAACAACTTTTTAATTTCAATTCTCAAAGTTTGAATTTCAAGAGTTTCACTTTGAATGATTTTATTTGCAATTCAGTTTTTATTACTTCGAATGGAACAATTTTTAGAATTACTGTTTGATTTTTTAAATATCAGTGACCGTGAAAAATTTTTGCGAACCGGGAAAAATCGGAAATTTTTGTCTTTGCTTTAAAACGGCCACCCTGAATCGGCAAAAAATTATACTTTGTTTTAAATTAGTTTTAATTGTTTTTATTGCGATTTGATAATAATACGAATAAAAAAGAGAAGCAAAGAGATTTGGTTTGTTACCTTTTCATTTTTCTTTCCTCATTTTTATTTTTGTCTATTGAGAATGGTTAAACTGCGATGCGTACCTGGTGACAAAAATTCGAACTAGAAAGAATATCTACGATTTTAAAGATGCATTTTAAATTGCGCAAAAAGTGTTTTAAAGATTTTTTATGGAGTTTAAAGTATTTATTAATAAAGGGTTTTAGATGGAATTTACATATTATACGGTGAAAGCACATATTTTTTGACAGAACTATATTTCAAAAAAAAAAAAAAAAAAAAACAATTATTGTACTATTTATTGTGACTTTCAAAGAATTATAAAGTTAAATGGACTTGTTTTGAATCAAAAATTAACCCAATATATATTTTTAGTAATTTATACATGAAATATTTAATATTTAAAAATCTGATCTAAAAATTGGGTTAGAATTAGTATTTCAATTCTTATCGTCTATTCATATTTTTTGCATAATCTGGTTCAAAATTGGTCGCTGCATACATTGATTAAAGTTAATTTATGTTTACAATGCGTTGAAACTTACATGAAATAGTGAAATAATTGTTTTTTTAAACCCATTTTACAAAAAGGTGTTTTTTTTTCACTTTATAAGATGGAAATTCAATCTATAACTATTTATTTTTAATGATAAAATAGTTTAAATTTTCTACCAAATAGTTGACCAAGTAGTTGAGTTTTCTATCAAATTATTGCATTTTCAAGCGAAAAAAAAACGAGTTCTCTAAAAACAAGTTTACTTTTCTACCAAATTGTTAAATTTGCTAGTCAAAAAGACGAATTCTCTTGAATTTAATAAAAAGAAAAATATATTTTTCACCAAAAAAGAACAAATTTCAACAAAACACATACATTTTCAGTTAAATATTTTATATTTTTTTCGTTTCTAAATGTTTAACTAAATTGTTGAATTTGAAATCAAAACAGATAAATTTTAAACACAAAATAGAGTAGTTGCATTTCCAGTGAAAGTTCATTTTGAAAAAGTAAATGTTTTACAAAAAAAAAAGTTTTAATTTTGTACGAACTAGTTGAATTTTATATTAAATTGATGCATTTTCGACCCAAAAAAACGAATTAAAAAAAAAAAAACAATTCAACTTTGTACCAAATTTTTTAATTCTGTACCAAATTGTTGAATTTGCTAGCCAAAAAGATGAATTTTCTTTAAAATTGTTGCATTTTCAACCTGGGAATATAAATTTTTAACAAAATAGTTAAACTTTGAATTTTTTTACTTAAAAATATGAATTTTCAATGATAAATTAAATAGTTGATATTTCAGAAAAAATTAAATTTTAATTTAAAATACAAAATACTTGGATTTAATGAAAAAATTGATTTTTTTTTTACCAAAAAGGACGAATTTTCAACAATACATATATTTTTTACCAAATTTTTTAATTTTTGACTCGAAACTATGAATTTTCTACAAAAAAAGACAATGAACGCGATGTTAGTCCAAATTTTATTCAATTAATGTTTTATTTATATTTTTTCGTTTCCAATATATAAAGAATATATAATTTTCTATCAAATAGTTTAACTTTATACCAAATTATTGAATTTTCACGAGAATCAGTCGAATTCTAAAGCTCAAAAATCTATTTTTTTCCACCTTATAAGATGGAAATTCAATAAAAAAGTATTTATTTTTGATAAGTATTTGTTTTTAGTATTCAATCATTGTTTTATACTTCACAAACCACTCTTGAAACACTTTTATGAAAAAATTAAAATACATGTTTAAAATTGTACCTACTCTTTCTAGTTCCAGTTTTCGGCACCAGGTGGCGAAATGGTCGACCACCATTCCCAATACATTTTTTTTTCTTTTTTAGAAAATTTTTGGATCTCTTTAAAAATTTTAATATGAATATTTTATCGTGGTTGTCGAAATTTGGTCATTGTATTCTTTGTTTTATTTTCTGGAATTCTGCACATTATCCTTAGAATCTGTTCTTTATCAATCGTTTTCAGGTCCCGCACAATTCGCTGTTGGAAGGTCGTTTTCAAATGCACGTTTCCTGCGAATTGTCGGTTTCAATCGAGCATCGCGGTTTCCTGACAATGTTCGAGGACGTCTCCGGATTCGGAGCTTGGCACCGAAGATGGTGTCTCCTGAAAGGCGACACCCTTTGCTACTGGAAATATCCCGACGATGAGCGCAAGAAAACTCCAATCGGAAGCCTCGATTTGCAGGGAATCACAACCATAATTGTTGGTTTGGTTTCCAGAGACATTTGTGCGCGACCCAATACTTTTTTACTCGAAACAGTAAGGCCATCACATTCAGGGGACGTTGACAGTCTCGTCATGGTCCGAAATGATTCATCTACCACTGTCAGGTAATTAAGAAAAACATTTAATCAAAATTATTAAAAAAAAAAAACTATTCAAGTAAGCCAATTTTTCATCATAATTATATAGGAAATATGCCAATAATTAAAAACAAGATTCTTATAAACATATATTTAAGTTACTTTAAAATCATTTCAAAAATGTTTATTTATTTATCTTTCTGAAAACATTTTGATTCTGACATTTGAAGAAGTAAATTAATAATTAATCAATCCACTGTATTATTTCTCATATTCGAAAATGGCGAAGAATTTTATTAATTTATAATTATTTAATTAAAATTCACTATTGTTAACTGAGGGCCGAATCCATTTCAAATCCGGCAGATTTTAAACTTGATTGCGCAGATTCTCTCGGGACGAAATATTTTGTTCTTTAGGGAAAATTAGGCAATATTTATTTTTCCGATTTGCGAAAAAAAATGTGTACGTAGTTTTGCGTATTTAAATTCTGTGATTTGTTTGTAGAAAAACTCATATTTTTGGTTAAACCTCTATAATTTTTTATTTAGTTGAGATATTTAAGGGTTTCTTTCTGATCCTGAAAACGTTTGTCTTCTTTCGAAATCCGCTGCAAAACTTAAAAAAAGGTTTAAAAGTAAAAAATGGGAGCCGTGTTTCTGAAAATATTAAGATTTGATTTTCTCAAAAAAATCTACACTTATATTTCTTGCCAATTTTTTGTTGAATTTTTACAATTTTAAGAAAGACAGATGAGATTTCTACAAAAAAGATGAATTTTCATCCAAATAGTTAAATTTTCAACCAGAAAGATAACTTTTTAACACAGAAGATTAATTTTCTATCTGAAATAAGACGAATTTTTAACAGATTACATAAATTTTCAACTGAATACTTTAAACAATAAATGTGATGTTAGTCCAAATTTCCTTTCATTGATTTTTAGTTTCTAAAAATTATCAAATAAATAATTGAATTTGAATGTAAAAAGATCAATTTAGTATAAAAATTGCGACAAAAAAATATTTTAATTTTAAATAAAACAGCAGTTGGATTTAACCAACAAAATTGATTTTTCAACCAAATTCTAGAATCCTTAACTAAAACCGATTAGTTTTCAACTAAACAGTTGAATTTTTAGCTAAAGAAAATTGATTTTCAAAAAAAAAAGAATTTTTTAAAATCAAAATACATCAATTTTCAATCAAACATTTCTATAGAAAGAGATGAATTTTCCCACTAAAAAGATAAATCTTCAACATAATAGTTGAATTTTTAATATAAGAAAATTTGAAAGTCAAAAAAGGAATAAAGTTTAAATAAATTTTCGGTTTTTTTAAGCCAAAAAGACGAATTTTCAACAAGAAAGTTGAATTTTCAAACTAGAAGGATTGTTTTTACAAAAAAATTGTTGGGTTTACAACAAAACAATTAACAAAATTTTTAACCAAATAAGATGCATTCTTAAGCAAAAATTTTATAGTAGATTTTTCAACCGAAAATAATGATCTTACAACTAAAAATAATTTTATTTTCTCATTAAGTTCCATTAATTCAGTCCCTATTTAAGTTTAACAGTTACTCCGGGTATTATTAATTTTTTAAACTCAAAAATGTATATTTTGAACCAAAAATGGAATAGTTCAACTTTTAATTAGAAAAATAATTTTAAATTATAAAACAAACTAATTTTCAATAAAAAAAAAAACAGTTGATTTATCAAATCAAAATGTAAAATTTCGATAAAAAAGTTAATTTTATACCAAAAGTTACGATTTTCTAATAAAATACAAGAACTCTCAATCCCAAAGTTGAACTTTCAACAACAACAAAAAAACGAATTTTGAACAAAAAATTAAATTCTGACTTAAAAAAGAATAATTTTCGACAAAAAATGGAATAGGTAAATTTCCAAGTACGAGAGTAATTTTTCGAACAAAAAAAAAGGAATTTTCAACAAAACAGTTCAATTTCCAATCAAACGTATTACTCTTAAACTAAAATTTTGAATCGTCAACCAAAAAATACATTAAAAAAAGTAGTTAAACTTTAAAACCTAGTTGTTAAATTTTTTATCAAAAAGATGAATTTTTAAATACAAAGATTAATTTTCTACCGAAAAAAACGCATTTTTAACAAAATTCAAGATGTTTCAACCAAAAAGTTGAATTTTCAACTAAAAAAGATCAATTTTACAAAAAAAAGATTAATTTACTACCAATGAAGACGAATTTTCAATTAAGTTTTATAATTCTGATCCAAAAACATTAGTTTTTAACTACAAGAGAAGAATTCCTAAACAAAAAGATTCATTTACTAATAGGGAAGACAAATTTTTTGTTATTAAATTCATGAATTCTCAAACAAAAAGTCGAATTTTCAATTAAAAAAGATTAATTTTCTACCGAAGAAAACAAATTTTTATTAAACTCAAGAATTCCGAACCCAAAAGTTGAATTTTCAATGAATAAAGATGAATTTTTAAACAAAAAGATTAATTTACTATTAAAAAACACAAATTTTAAATAAAATTTAAGAGTTTCAACAAAAAGTTTGAAGCTCAACTAAAACAGATGAATTTTTAAACAAAAAGATTAATTTATTGTCAAAAAATACGACTTTTGAACAATGATAACTTTTAAACTTATAAGTTTTAAAAAACAAAAATTTGGTGTTTAATTTTTGAGAAAGTAGTTTAACTTTAAAATCTAGTTGAATTTTTAACCAAAAAATGCATTAAAAAAAACAAAAAGATTAATTCTCTACCGAAAAAAAGGGATTTTCAACAAAAATCAAGAATTCTTAACCAAATAGTTGAATTTTAAACTCAAAAACAAGAATTTTTAAACTAAAATATTAATTTACTAAAAAAACGAGAATTTTCAATAATATTCCAGAAGTCTCAACCAAAAAGTTGAAGCTCAACTAAAAAATATGAAGTTTCAAACAAAAAGATTAATTTATTACCAAAAAGATGCATTTTGAATAAAATTGCAGAATTTTCAAATAAAAAGTTGAATTTTAAATTCAAAAAGAAGATTTTTTAAACAAAAAGATTAATTTACTACCGAAGAAAAACAATTTTTTAAATAAAATTTAAGAGTTTCATCTACAAATTTAAAGCTCAATTAAAAAAGATGAATTTTTCAACAAAAAGGTTTATTTATTATAAAAAAAGACGAACTTTTAATAAAATTCAAGAGTTTCAACAAAAAATTTGAAACTCAATTAAAAAAGAAGATGAATTTTTAACCAAAGATTTTTTTATTACCAAAAAAGACGAATTTCGAATAAAATTGCAGAATTCTTAACCAGAAAGTTGAATTTTAAATTGAAAGAGAAGATTTCTTTAACAAAAGATTAATTTACTACCAAAAACACGAATTTTCAATAAAATTTAAGAGTTTCATCCACAAATTTAAAGCTCAAGTAAAAAAGATGAAAAAAGACGAACTTTTAATAAAATTCAAGAGTTTCAACCAAAAATTTGAAGCTCAACTAAAAAAGAAAGTGAATTTTAAACAAAGCGATTAATTTGTTACCAAAAAAGACGAATTTTGAATAACATTCCAGAACTCTTAACCAAAAAGTTGCATTTTGAACTAAAATCACTAATTAAAAAAAAATTGTTAATCAAAAACATTTATCATCTGGAAACGTACTAAAAACAGTACAGTATGTACTTTTAGAAAAAAATCCTCTGAATTCTAAAATTTCCCAACCATAGATTTTAAGAGAACCCCATACTCCCCCCTCCCCTAAAATGCTAACGTAGTTTATAGACGATCGCGAATTTTAATACTTGAATTTTTTTTTGGAAGTCGGAAAAATACAAATTGCCTAATTTCTTTTTAAAAACATCTTTCGTCTTCGAGAGATTCTGCGACATGAAATGTAGAACCTGCCTGATTTGAAATTGCGCATTTCTTCATTGTATTTGTTTATAACAATAAAATAAATAAAGAAAGAAATTATTTGCGTTTCTAAGTCCCCGTCCATTGATTTAAGATTATCTATTCTAAAATGCGTTGAGTAATTATATAATAAATAAGCAAAAGAATGTTACAAAATCGATTTGTGATTAATTTTCCGTTAGAGGCGCTTATTCAAGACTATTAAAGAATTGTAGTATTTTTTTATTTTTTATTTTCAGGCATCTGTTGTCTGCCGACACGAAGGAGGATCGACTCGAGTGGTGTGCGAAAATAAACAAAACCATACACCTGATTCGAGCCTGGGGTGGAACTGCAACTCTCTCTTAAGTTTCTTGAATCTTTTTAATCTTTTCCTCTAGAAATTCGACCGTACTTATCAATTTTACAACGTGTCTTAGTATTAACCTTACCTCTTATCATCAACTTTCCAGAATTTAATTTTTGATTTACCTTAGAAAAAAAAGACCTTTGAATGAAATCTGAAGCCCCTTTCTCATAGTGATTCGTTCTAAAAATCTTGTCGGCAATGGAGAATAACTGCTGAAATTATTTAACATTTCTATGGTGAACTGGAGTCGGAGATTTAAAAAATTTCTGCTTCACCGAAATGGAATCCGTACTTTTTATTCGTGATTAAAATTAATATTTTGTTAATTGTCATTCAGTAATTAGCCTCGAGGTTCTTGATAAGAAAATGAATCGACTTCCCAGATTTCACAAAAAGTGACTTCATTCTTTGCTAAAATGTGAGATTTATTGTGACTTATCAGAGCCTGGAAAATAGAGGTTCGAAAAGCAATGAGAGAAGGGAAGGAATAGTTCATATTCTTGAAATTAATTTAGTAGAGGTGATTAATGAATACGAAGATTATTTCATTGACTAACAATTCGCTGTAGATTTACTGTATATAGAATGAATTTTTACACTTTACGTATATTTTGTACTAATATATATATTTAAAAAATCTTAAGTATCACTTAAAGAGTTAAAAAATGAGAAATGTTATCATGCCAGGCGATCGTCTTTGAAATTTTAAGCTTGGAAACTCGTTTTATTTTTATTTTTATTAAATGAGAGAGCTTAGTTGAAGATTGTAGAATCTTTTAATAAAATTAGATATCGAAATTGGAAGGTTGTTTATTTTCTAGACATGTTTTCTATGATTTAAATTAAACAGGGTGGCCACCAACCCGGGAGAACCGGGAGAAAACCGGGATAAAGCCTGTTTGAAATTTTTAATTTCAATATTTTGTTGTTTCAAATTCAAATATTCAAAATTTTAGGACCATTTCGCTATTAAATATTTCGAAATTTTATATTAAAGGCCTTGATAGTCAGTTTTTAATTTAATAATTTTCGATGTAAATATAAAGCAATTTTTCAGTGAAAAACATGAAACTCTACATTTTCAAACAATGAAATCATAACACAAAAATATTGTTTTGTATTCCTTATCTTAATTTTTAATTTTATATTTAAGATCTTAAAGTCTCCGTTTCTTAGATGAAAATTTAAACAAATAAGTCATTTCAAATCGAAAAATATTTTATATTTGAAAATTTCCAGAATGAATGATATTTCTGAAGGAAGATTTGAAATTTAAAAAAATAAAAAATTGAGTTAATAATAAAAAACGATGAAAATTGATCTATCTGAAATTGATGCATGAGTGAAAGGACACTTTCGGCAATTGTGAGTAGTTACAATTTTTATTAACAACACTACATTTTAAATTTTTTCCTTTTTAAGGTTTAAATTTTCAATTAAAACTGAATTGGTTACATTTTGGAAAGTATTATTAGAAATTTGAAAATTATTAATTTTCAACCCATTTTAATTTTTTTACAATAATTGAAATTTTCAAGTGTTTGAGTATAAAAAAGTTTTAATAACACAATTTTTGGTGACTAAAATTTTGTTCAGTTTTGAATGAAGTTCTCCTTCGTTTAAGTTTCAAAGTTTGGGAGCATACATTTTTTGATTTTTAACGTTTCTCATTTAAAATTACGATATATTTCAAAAGGTTTCTATTTTAAATAATTTAATTCATTTTTCATTTTCGAAAACGTCTTCTAATCAGTTTTGATGTTAACTTGTAATTTTATTGTGTCATGACAATTTCAAATTCTAGAATATCCGTAGATTGGCATTTGAAAGATTCATTTAGTTTTCAATATTAAATTGTCGAATTTTAATCGCTTTGAATTCAAATTATTCAAATTTAAAAGTCGTCAATCTTTAATTATTTATTTTGAACGCATTTAACTGTAAAGAATATAATTCCAATTACTCTTAATATTACACTATCCAATTTCCAAAATTTGAATCTCAAATATACAATTTTTAACGTTTTTACATTGTCATATTTTTAAGTTTTTAATCTAGAATCATTCTAATTTCGTGATTCTCCAAATCAAATAACAATTCTTTAATTTTTAGCGCTTCGACTTAGAAATTATACAATTCATCTCCTTTTTCTATTTAAATTGTCCAAAATCGTTCTTATATTTTTTTAATTCCAAGAGCTTGAAATTCGAATTTATTCATTATTAACTATTATTTCAAAAATATTTAAAACCTTATATTAAAAAATTGGTTTAATAATGAATTTTTAAGTTTGCATATTTTTATGTTAATAAATATAAATTCAGAGATAGGAACGCGCGATTTGCGCTTGTGCATTTGCTGCTAGTGTGCAATAAAACGCTTATCTGTACCTTCCTTTATTGGACACAACAATTTCATTATCCTTCTTATTATATGATTTAAAAATCAATTAATTTATTGCAAAAAGGTTTGCTGACATTTATCGATTTCCGCAATTTATAATAAATGTGAAAAAACCGTGGGTTTTGCAAAGAAAGTAAATTTTTTTATAAACCGGGAGGAATCACGAATATTCACCGGGAGAACCGGGAGACCAAAATTCTCAAAAAATTGATTCAACTATTTGGTTGAGAATTCATATTTTTATGTACTATGTGAAAAATTCGCCTTGTTGGTAGAAGATTAATCTTTAATGTCGAAAATTCACCTTTTTGGTATAGAATTTAGCTATTCAGTTGAATATTCATCATTTTGGTTGAAAATTTGTCAGTTTGGTTGCAAATGATTTTCTTCAACTGAATAGTTGAATGTCCATTTTTACTGTCTCATAATTTATGATTGAGAAAGTATTAGAATTGTCTGAAATTTGACACCGCAGTTTTGGGAACATTTTTTATATTAAAAATTTTTATGTACGACTTTTTATAGTACTCAGAAAGCCAAATAAATTATCCTCATGACTTTTTTCGATCAAAGGAAACTACTCAGAGTTATAGCATTTATAAGATTTAAAAAATCAATGGAAAATAAAAATTTTAGGCCAATCAACGCATGATATGAAAAAAAAATAAGAGAAGAAAAACATTGTTTTGTGAAAATTTTACAAGATGATCATAACAACTTTTTAGATTTTCTTGAAAAATCAAAAATTCAAAATTTGATGGGACAAAAAATAATGAAAAATTTCATGTTGTAGTCAAACTATGCAAGATACGAAAACAGATGAATAAACAAAAATTGTGATCCTAAAAAAGATCTACAAATTTTTTTACAATCACTTCTTCATTGGATTCTCAGGTTTTGTTTTAATTGTGAAAAATAATATGGAAAAAGAAAAAAAATCTGTGGAAAAACGACACAAGTTACGAAAAAAATGATTTACCAAAAATTGTTTACCCGAAAAAGAGCTACAAATTTTTTATGAATTACTTGTTCAAAGCACGCGTAGTTTTTGTTTTATTCGGAAAAAATGACATGGAAAATAAAAATAAATAAAATAAAAAATTGGTGGAAAAACGACACAAGTTACGAATATAAACGATTTACCTATAATAAAAAGTGTTTACCCGAAAAAGATCTATAAATTTGTTATGAATCACTTTTCGATAGGACACGTAGTTTTGGGTTCAATCATAAAAATTATATTAAAAAAAAAAATGAAAATTTTTTGGAAAACGACAAAAGGTACGAAAACAAATTGATATAAAAAAAGTTGTTGGCAAAAAAATAATAAATACAAACTTGTAATAATTTATTACATTCTCATCATTTATGATTGAGAAATAATTAGATTTGTCCGAAATTTAATATTACAACATTCAAATTTTAAACGAAACGACGCAAAATACGAAAAAAGTCTCCAACAGGAAACGTCATTTTGTTTTTATTTATTCAAAATTAACTCAAATTCTTTGGTTGAAAAGTTTACTAATTTGTGGAGAATCAATTTTTAAAATTAAAAATTCCACGATTTCAGTAGAAAATTTAACTATTTTTCCTAAAATCCATTTTTTTGGTTAAGGAAGATTTTTAACAGAATATCTAACTATTCTATTTTTGGTTGAAAATGTTCCTTTTTTGGATCAAGATTCAACTATTTAGTTGAAAATTCACATTTTTTATTTAGAAATTGAACGACTTATTTAAAAATGTATTACTATGTGAAAAATTCGCCTTCTTGGTAAAATCAACTATTCAATTGAAGATTAATCATTTTAGTTGAAAATTCATCAGTTTGTTTAAAAATTAAGTCCTTCAATTGAAAATTTGAATGTTCGTTTTTTTTTTAAATTGATGGTTGGAAATAAAATTACTTAGTAGATAGTTGAAATAATTTGTTGAAAATTAATTTTTTTAGTTGAAGATCATAAGTTTATTTAAAAATTCATTTCTTTGGTTAAAATATGAGTTATTTGGTTGTAAACTTGTTTTTTTTTTTTTTTTAGATGAAAAATTTGTTTTTGCCGAAAATTGAACTATTTTGTAGAAAATTTGTTTCTTTTTCGGTTAAAAATTATTTTGTTTTTAAAACTGAAATTGTAACTATTATTCCTGTTGAATATTCCATAATTTTATATATAAAAAAACCATATCTTGGGCTAATAATTAATTTTTTGATTAAAAATTTAATTATTCAATTTTCTGTTAAAAATTCATCTTTTTCGGTGGAAATTAATATTCGTGGGTGAAAATTCATCTCATTGGTCAAAAATTTAAATATTCTAGTTATAGAGTCATCATTATAGTTGAAAATTTATTTTTATGGTGTAAAATTAAACTATCATAGTTAAAGATTTACAATTTTAGTTAAAAGTCCATCACTTTGTTTGAAAATAGAACTATTTTTGGAAAGTTATTATTTTTGTTTTAAAGTTATTTTTATGACATATGCATGATTTCAGCCATTTTCGATGCCTATGAAACCGTAAAAACTGTAAGAAAATTTCGGCAGCAAATAATAGAATATTGCGGTAATTTATAGAAAGTTATCATGTATAATTGGTTAAATTACCTAAATTACCACACATTTTCGAAAAGTTCTTGAAATTTTCTAATTGAATTTAGGGTAACTTATTTTCAGTTGCCATAAATTATCTGTAATATTACCATAAATTACCAATTTTAAAAAATAAAGTTCCGAAATTTTATCAAAATGTTTAAAATTGAATTTTGGGTAATTTATGGTAATTTACCTATATACCTGTAAAATTACCATAAACAACCTCAAATTTCCATAAACGGCCGGAAAATTCCGGAAATTTATAAAAAATTTTAAAATTGAATTTTGGGTAATTTATGGTAAGTTACCATATTTACCATAAATTTCCGGAAATTTATAGATATTTTTAGATTGAATTTTTGACAATTTATGGTAAATGACCATATTTACCATAAACTTCCCGAACTTTATAGACATTTTTAAGTTTAATTTTGGATAATTTATGGTAAGTTATCATAAATTGCCCTTGAAATTACCGTCAATCATACTCCTTTTATTCGAAATCTAATATGTTGAAATCATGACTGTATTACGAGAAATGTCTGAAAACATAAATTAGTAAATGTACATCTTTTTTGGTAGAAATTAATCTTCTTGGTTAAAAATTCACCTCGTTTGTCGAAGATTCAATGAATCTGGTTGAAAATTAATCATTTTCGTTGAAAATTTATCTTTCTGGTTCAGAATGCTACTATTCCAGTTAAAGATTTACAATCTTAGTTGAAAATTCGTCACTTTCTTTGAAATAGTAATTTTTAAAAAGTTTTGTTTGTTGAAAGTTAGTTTTTTTTAGTAAGGTAATTTTTAACTCCAAATTTACCTTATTCCAATAGAATATTCCGTAATTTTAGTTGAAAATCCATCTATTTGGTTGAACATCAATTTTTGAAGATTAAAATTTTATTATTTATGTTTTGGTTGACAATTGATCTTTCTTAGTGGAAATTAATTATGTTGTTGAAAATTCAACTATTTCAGTTGAAGAATCATGGTTTTAGTAGAAAACTCATCTTCGAAAATTGATGTATTTGTTTCAAAATTGATTTATTATGCAATTTTTTGCTCTGTTGTGTTGAAGGATTTTTAGAATTTACATAATGAATTCAAATAAATTTTGGCGTTTAGCGACAAATATGAGTAGGTTACATTTGTTCTATTTGTTCCATTTGTTCCATATGTTTTTAAATAATTTTTAACTAAAAAGAAAAGTGTTATATGTGAGTATATATACATGTTTTCTTGATTACGTCACGAATTACCGAATAACCGACGGCCTTAGCATTCGATGGGTAGGGTCGAATGTGTGCCTTCAAAGCCGACTGTCGAAAAAGCGGCTGAATTCGGGAGGGGTTTTTCTGCAGTTTTCCTCTCCGCTGGAAAAACTTCCAGGCAACTGCTAGTACTTCAGAAAAAGTCGGATGCCACCGCGGGTATTAAATAACCTTGTAATATTTTTAACATATAATATTTTATGAACGGTATAAAACAGCATTTCAGATCAAAATAATTTTTTTTTTTAATATATCAGTTTATTTTTAACAAAAAATGTATTTTCCACCATAAAAGATGACTTTTTAACAAGAGTTCGATCTTTCTGCAGAGACTTTTTAAAAATAAAGATGAAAGTATTGAAAACAGTAATTTGCTGATTGTGAATTCTCTTTTGTTAAAGCGCTTTCGGCTTTAACGAACACATTCTCATCACGTATCTCGTGCTTCCCACTCGAGTTTATCCCTGAAATTTTATATCATTCCCATAAATGTCCATTATTATAATTCGTAACTCGCAATGGTATTAAAGCAGACGAAATTTCATTGCCCCGTTTACAAAAATGCGCATTCTTTTAAAAATTTTGGTTATTCAAAGTTCTATCGCAACTTTTGTCGGTTTTCTATAAACTAAATTTGCTCATTTCTAATGTTTTCTTTATGATTTAAACTTTACACTATGAAAAAGTGGCTATAACAAATTTGTAGACCTTTTTAAATGCACAATTTTGGTGTTTTTATCTTTTACCGCATTTTGCACAGTTCAGCCGAAAAATGTAATTTTTGGATTTTTCATTATTTTGAATGCTGTCAAAATTTGAATTTTTGATTTCTTAAGAAAATTCGAAAAGTTGTTATGATAATCTCGTTGGGCATTCAAAAAGCAAAAAAATGATTTTCTTCTCTTGACTTTTTTTCATATCGCGCGTTATTTGGCATAAAATGGTCATTTAAGTGTTTTTTGGAATTTTGTAAATGCTATAACTCTGGTAATTTTTGATTTTTTAAAAAAGTCATTAAGATAAATTGTTCGTCTGTTTGAATAATATGAATATCCGTACATAAAAATTTTGAATTTTGAAAAAAAGTAGTCTCAAAAACTTTCAAAATACGCTCAACTTTTGAATTTTTATCCAAAATGGCTGGCTAACGAACTTGACCTTTATTTTATGACACTCAAAGGGTATACCAAAGGCCAATCCAATCTGTCAATTTTTTCGCAAGTTATCTTGCTAACAAACTAAAAAATCCACAGACATACAGACACACAGACACACTCAAATACAGACATAAAGCCACACAGGCACACACAGACACACACACACACACGCGCGCGCGCGCGCGCACGCACGCACACGCACACACAGTCCGACAGACAGGCGCATTCGTAAAATCCTGTTTTTTGGATTCAGGGGGTCTCAAAACGTGGACATTTGGCAAGAACGGGGGGGGGGGGGGGCAAATTCGACACAAATCTAATACCTTCTCTTGATGAGAATGTAAAAATATAAACGAAAAAGATAAACTTTAAAAAAAAAAAAAATAATGGGTCACCCAAGATAGAGTGTATCTAAATTGTTGAACCTTCAAGACAAAAGACGAATTTTTTCTACAAAAACAAAATTTTTAAACAAAAAATATGTCTGCAGCAAAAAGTTAATCTTTCACGAAACTGATGCATTTTTACTCAACAAAAATGAAACTTCAAACTAAGAAAACTTTTTTTTTTACTAAAATAGAAGAGTTTTCAACCCAAAAAGATCAATGTTAAAAGATTGTGAAAGTTACATTTTAAGTTAGAAAATTAATTTTAAACAAAAAAAGGCTTATCCACTAAACAGTTAAATTTTCAATCTAATGACATTAGCTTTCAATAAAAAAAATTTATAAACATATAGATTAATTTTTATCCAAGTTGTTTAATTTTCAATTAAGGCAGATTTTTTGTTAATAAAATAGTTAAACTTTCAACGAACGAGTTGAATTTTAAACTAAAAATATAAATCTTCAACGAAAAAAATGTTTTCTTAATAAAGCAATTCAACCAAATCTGATTTCGAACAAAATAGTTGAATACTCAAGCAAAGAAGAATAATTTAGAACCAAAAAATTGAACTTAAAAAAAATTAAATTTCTACTAAAATAGATAAATTGTGTAATCCAAAAAATAAATAAAAAAAAAGTTGAATTTTTTGTTAAAAAATATTTGAGTTAACTTTTCACGATTAAAATATGAATTTTTAAGCAACAAATAAGTTTTTACGAAAAAAATAAAATTTTCAATATAAAAAAAACGAGTCTTTAACCAAAAGGATGATTTTTTATCAAATTGGTTAAATTCTCTACTGAATAATTGCATTTTTATCCAAAAAGATGAGATTTCTATTAAAATAGATCAATTTTTATTTTTTTTAAATGTTTTAAATAGTTGAATGTTCATCCAAAGAAGATCTACGTGACTCTTCAAGATCAAAATATCAATTTTTGAACAAACAATAAGTTTATACGAATAAAAATTGAATTTTCAATCAAAAAGGCGAATTTTTTAAACCCAAAAAGATTAATTTTTAACAAAATAGTTGAATTCATGGTCAAATACTTCTATAATTTTTATCCAATAAGGTTAAAATTTGTACTAAAACAGATGAATTTTTAATAAAAAGCTACAATTTTTTGAAGGTGAACTGGTATGCAGAAAAGATTTCAGTTCATTTTCCAACACCAAAATATCCATTTTAAACAAAAAGTAAAATTTCTGCAAAATTGTTAAATCTTTAACAAAAAATTAGAGTCTTAAACCAAAAAGTATGACTTTTTAAAAAAACAGTTTATTTTCAACCGAACAGTTGCATTTTCAGCCAAGATATGAAATTTCTCATAAAACAGATGAATTTTTAATAAAAACAACAAAAATCACAAAAATAGTTGAATTTTCATACAGAAAAGGTTTCAGTTCTTTTTCCAACACTAACAATTTTAAATGTAACCAAAAAGTAAATTTTCTATGAAATAGTTACATTTTCAACAAAATAGTAGCATTTTCCACCAGAAAGTATGTCTTTTCAACAAAATTATTGAATTTTTGACCAAACAGTTGCATTTTAATCAAAGAGTGGATTTTCTTCTAAAACAGATGGATTAACCCATTAACGATCAAAGCTATCAATTGTATAACATGAGTTTGACCGCCAAATTTATGGGTATAACGAAACAATAAATAGATCAAAAGTACTGTTTCTTATGTTTCTGGGTGAGCGGATTCGAATCTGTGGTCAAAATTCGAATATTTTGACTTCAAAATTAAATATGGCGGTTTTTGTATACAAAAATAATGAAAAATGTTTTACTTTTTTTTTTTATTATTATTATTACACCATTAAGCCATTTCCCTTTCGGGGTAGGCGTGACTCACTCGGCAGGGGAAAGGAGTAGTGTGTGGATGGGATAGA
>NC_046657.1:110490067-110497036 GCF_010883055.1 Belonocnema kinseyi | reverse complement strand
CTGCCGTAACAACCTTATCATCTGCGAACGCTAACCCTCGTACCCTTACTGTTTCGAGATCCACACCCTCTTCGTCGAAGAGAGCCATTCTTAAACACTTTTTATAATTTGTTTTTAGACATAAAACGCTTTATTATCTTAAAATTTCTTCAATCATCAGTCACAAAATTCCTGAACTTTAAATAAAAATTTTTATATGTATGTTTTTTCTTCCAAAATGGCGGACAAAATGCAAAAATGTTTCAAAAACTGGTTTTTTCCATCATCTTTATTTTTCTTAAAAACTTGAATGTTTAAAAAAAAGTTGCATCACATAAAAATGTCTTGAAATTAATAATAGAACGCTATAAAATTTTTTTAGATTTTTTAGAAAAAATTTTGATTTTTAAAAAATAAAAAATTTGAAATTTGCAAAAAAATTTTTCAAGAAAATCTGATAAAGTTCAAGAATAGTCTTTCACTAATTCTAAGATATTTTTATTATTGCAATATTTATTCCAGAGCCTATAGACTTTTAAACTTTGAAATTTTTAAGAAAAACAACGATGATGGAAAAAACAGTTTTTGGGACATTTTTGCATTTTATCCGCCATTTTGGAAGAAAAAAAATATGTATAAAAATTATCTGTTAAAGTTTAAGAATTTTGTGCACCGATGGTTGAAGAAATCTTAAGATATTAACGCGTTTTATGCCTGAAAAAAAAATTATAAAAATAAAAAATCAAACATTTTTCACTATTTTTGTATGCAGAAATCGCCATATTTAATTTTGAAGTCAAAATATTCGAATTTTGACGACGGATTCGAATTTAGCTCATACAAAAACATAAGGAACAGTATTTTTGATTTATTTATTGTTTTGTTATAACCATGAATTTTGCGGTCAAACTCATGTTATAAAATTGATAGCTTTGGTCGTTAATGGGTTAAAAAAAAACTTTGGAAAATGGTTAAATTTGCATCCAAAGAAGATTCAATTTCACTTTCCAACACCAGAATTAGAATTTTAAACAATAAGTTAATTTTCTTCTGAATAGTCTAATTTTTAACCAAAAAGTATAACTCTAACAAGATTGTTAAATTTCCAATCAAAAAGTTGCATTTTTGTTCAAGAAAAATGAAAAATCTACTAAAATAGGTGAATTTTTAAATAGAAAAAAATTTCGAAATTATAGTTTAATTAGTACCCAAAAAGATTTCAATTGACTGTTCAATGCAAAATTATGAATTTCAAACAAAAAATAAATTTCAAATCAAATAGACAAATATTCAGAAATGGGGGGTGGCGTAGCGCCGTAGCCGGATTGTGACAGTCTGTGACAGAGAGACAATGTGACAATGGGCTGGGGGGGGGGGGGGGGGGGGGGGGGGGGGTCAAAAAAGGATGTCTTTTCAAGAAAAATTTTCAAATTTTCAACCAAATATAAAATTTAAAACTAAAAAAATAATTTTCAGGAGAAAGTTTTTGCAAATTTGCAAAAATTCGGTACATGAGTGAAGTAATTGAAGTACGGTCCCTTATTGGGTTTGCCACGTTTACGATCGAAGAGCGAAGAATGCCCTTCCGAAGCTCAGCCGGAGGAGAGAGAAAGCAACGATTCATCCGCAATCGAACATGAGGTCGTGCCCTAAGTCGAGGAATGCGCGTTGCAAACAGCGCAGGTCGTTGTTATGTGCCTCGTTACCTGATTAACTTAATTATTATATTAAATAAAGTTATGTTTTTGAGATATGTATTATTCGAGAATAAGAATCAGGTTTGTTTTAAAATACAATTTTTAATGTATTTCTTCCAAAACTTGTATTCACAAAATTCAATAACTTGACCCCTTGCAGTTTTCCAATACATTTTTTTTTACCCAACATCGATTTCCATCAATATTTTGCGCATTCGATCAATTTTGGTTTGAATCGACTTTTTACAAAACTTGCTTTTGTTTATTCTTTATATTTTTCTTAACCATGAAGAAAAAACTTTTAGTATATGAGGATCGATTTCAAGGTGGCAACTAGACCGGGAAACCGGGAAATGACCGGAAATTTAATTAAAATACTGGGAATTTACTTCTGATTACAGTAAAATTCAAGTTCTCATTATTTTAATAAGTTGGTCAAATTAGAAAAGTAATTACACTGTTCATTGTGAATTTGTTTTCCCAGTTCAAAACTCAACTACTTCAGGTTAACAGTTCAAGTCTTTTGTTAAAAATTAATTTTCTTGTTTGAATATTCATCATTTTAATTAATAATTCATCTCCTTTCGAAAATGTATTATAACTACTTTGTTCAAAATAATTTTTTTAACTAAAAATTTAACTAATCCAGTAGAAAATGTTACGTCTTTGCTGAAAATGCGTTTTTCCTTTTTTAGAATTACATTTTTAACCGAAAATCTTACTACTCTATTTTTTTTTTGAAAATATCTTTTTTGGATGAAAATTCAACTACTTGGTTGAAAATTGATATTTTTTATCAAAAAATGAAACTATTTGTTTAAAAATGTATGTACTTTGGGGAAAAGTCGTCTATTTTTGTAGAAAATTAATATTCATGATAAAAATTTCATCTTTTTGGTTGGTAGAAAATTCACCTATTCCAGTTGAAGATTCGTCATTTTAGTTGAAAATTCATCAGTGTGGTTGGAAATTGATTTCTTCAATGGGAAATATAAAAGTTATATTTTTTGTTAAAAGCTGATCTTTTCTAGTTCAAAATTCAATAATTTGGCTGAATACTGGTATTTTTTAATTGAAAATTAAAGTATTTGTTTAATACATCAATTTCTTTTGTAGAAAATGATCTTTTTTTTAAAAAGTGAATATCATTGTTTAAAAATTCAAGTATTCCAATTTTTATTTATCAATTTAGTATAAAAATCATCTTTTTGATGGAAAATAAAATTACTTGGTTTCAAGTTAAATTCTTTTATTAAAAATTAATTTTTTTGTATGACTCATCATTTAATTTAAAATGTATTTCTTTTATTGAAAATTGAGCTATTTCTTTAAAAATTGTTTTTACTCTGCCTGAAAAGGAATTTTTTTGCCGAAATTTGGACTACTTTGTTAAAAGTTTATTTCGTTTTTGGTTGAAAATCATTTCTTTTTCTAAACTGAAAATTTAACTATTATTCCAGTTGAATTTTCCATAATTTTAATCAAAAATTCACCTCTGTGGTCGAACATTAATTTTTTGTTAAAAAAATGTCTTTTTTAGTAAAAAATACTTTTTTTTTGGTTTAACATTGATTTTTTTAAACTTAAAACTTAATCATTTATGTTTCTATTATGAAGTTATCTTTTTTAGTAAAAATTAATTTTTTTATCGGTTAAAATTCAACTATTCTAGTTGAAAATTGAAAAGTTGATTTGAAAATAAATGTTTAAATTGAACATGTAACATACATTTTCTGTTACAAATCCTTTTTCTTGGTTCAAAATCCAACTATCTGATTGAATATTTCTCTTCATTGATTGAAAATTCATGTAGTTCGTTAAAAATACATGTATTATGTTGGAATGTTTTATTTTTAGATAGCAAATTAATCTTTTTGTTTAAAAATTCATCTAATTATTTAAAAATTGGTCTTTTTCGTTGAAAATTAAACTATCCAAGTTGACGAATCATTCAGTTGTTTTATTAATTAATTTATTTTTCAATTTTTACTCTGTTGTGTTTAATGATGTTTAATATATGAACGTCATAAATTAAAATAAATGTTTGTGTTTTGCGGTAAATGTGAAATTGTTACTTTTTACTTGACCAGGAAAATTGAAAAACATGACCATCGCCATCTGGTTTTTTCAAAAATATATGCACAAGTCGCTGAGAGACCCAGGAATAGTAACTAAAGTTGTGGAAAGAAAACAGTAGCGTTCTAGGGTTAAGGTGTTTATTTTCTTCGGTACATGGAAAATATTGTCAAATATTTTTATAATTAAAAATTTTGTTTCGTATCACCCCGAAACTTGGAGGCTACAAAATGCGCGCTTTCAGAGGCTTTTAAACCTAAATACTGAAATCTTCCTCCGAAGGATATTTTTGGAATAAATCTACAAATATAATACATAAATAATATTTTTAAATATCCAGGAGACTGGATCAGACTTTGCGGAGATCAGTTTGATTTTTAGAACCGCGTGTCTCTTTGATTCAGCAGTTCCGAAATTCAAAACTTGATTGCGGAATTTGACGATTTTATTCGGGAGTAAAGATTTGAATTCCGGAAGGAGAAACTGAAGGAAAATATTTCGCAGCTCAAGCAACGGAAACTGTTGGGTGGAAGCCATCAGCATCGGCTGTGTATTCCACTTTGTAAGTTTTTCCGTCAGCACCGATGAAACTGAAAGAACCTTTGACGACTATCGTTTCCTCATCAGTTCCTTGGTTTTGAAGCTCACCAGTTTCCTCTTTTTGTTGTCCATCACTTTGTACATATGAATAATGGTAACCATCAACTCCGATGTTGTTATTTTCTTCTTGGCTTACGATTGTAATATCGTTAGGATTTTGTTGGGGAGCAGCGAAAACTGCGACGACAAACAGCGCGAAGAGGATAATCTGAAATTCGAAAAGAATAACATGTGTTTATAACAATTTTAAAGATCAATTCACATTTATTCTTTTTACTTTCGGATCCCTTTTTTTACTGAGATAGCTGATAGAGTTTGGCGCAACATACTTCAAATTGGCCGGTAGCTCAGGCAGTAGCGCTTCGGCTTCACAGGCGTAAGTTGGCGTGTTCGATTCTCGCTGCAAACATTTTTTTGTTGAAAAAAAATCAGGTGTGTTTCTCAACAGATACTGAAAAAAATCTTGTTCTTGTAAAAACTCATATTTCATCTGATAAAAGTACGAGGTTGAAAAGGGCATTATAAAAATGATTATCAGCATAATTTTAAAAGACTATTCAACGTAATTATATTTATAAGAGTTTTAATAAATAAATTACAAAAAAAGTGTGTGCAGCGAGAATCGAATACGCAACTTATAAAAGCGAAGAGCTATTGCCTGAACTACCGGCCGATTTAAAGTATGTTTCACCCAACCCTATAAGGCTTGTGGCCTATATTTCAAAGTTGATTTCCTCGAAAACAGCAAAAAATTGTATATTAATACTCAGCTGTAATTACAAAAATTATGAAAAAAACTAAAATTGAAAATTGCCGAGTTTCTTTTGTTACAGTATTTTGTTAAGGGCATGTGATACTTACAGTTTCCCCGGCTTTTTTTCCACAAAAATGAAAATTTTCAAAAACTGAATTCGTAGATGCTACAAAATAACATAACGGACGTCTCCGGACTCTTTTTTGAGGGATAAGAACAAAAAAAATTTATTGTGCTAAATAAAAATTTTATGCATATGTATTATTTTGAAGTTACGTCGTTTTTCATCTCTGCCTTTCCGATAATCTGAAAATTATTTATGAAATAAACTTTTTTGATTGCCTGCCATAAGGGTTAGTTCCGGGAGATTAGTTACTATGTTTATTTGCAAGTCCAAAGTTTTCGGCCAAAAATATTGTGTAGTTTGGAAGTAACGCACAGGAGAATTGCACCCTACATAACCTCCAAATGTACACACGTTGTTAGCAATATCAAAAATTTTTTTGAAAAGAAAAAAACACAAATAAAGTGTGCGGGGACGTCCGTTAGCATGTTCGCTATCATTTCCCAAATTTTTAAGACAAAATATTGATTATTCTAGAAAAAAAGCCGTCGGAACTTAAAACTGGTAAAATCGATACTAATTCCTAAGCGCTGTGCAAATTAATCAGATTTTGCTAAATTAAAACTTTTTTGAATTAAACCAAAAAAAAGTGTGTGGGGACGTCCGTTAGCATGGTCGCTATCATGTCCCAAATTTTTAAGACAAAATATCGATTATTAAAGAAAAGAAGCCGTCGGAACCTAAAACTGGTAAAATCGACAATTTGCTAAGTATCACATGCCCTTAATATAAGGGCAAAAAAAACAGAATACAATACAAACAGAACATGTTGGAGATAAAAAATTTCTTTATTAAGACAAAATGCTGAAATACAAATTCTCCACAAGGACAGGCTCGAGCAATGCGTCAATAGTGAGATGAAAAATATAGAAAGTATTTATATTACGCTAAATATAGTAAAGCCACATTTAAACACAACCGTTGTTATTTTAGCGCGATGCTTAAAAGTTAAGTTTATTGTATACTTTTTTTTCAACATTTTTCAAATTTTAAGATAAGTATCTTAAAATTTGCAAAATGATGAAAAAATAAAAATGTGTAAAATAAACTTAAATTAATAATTAATTCTATACGTTTTAAAATTGCTTTCTCATAGAAAATTTTAGTTAAAAAAATTGTTTCTGACAAAAAAAAGCAAGTGTAATCCTTTTCGAAATTATTCAAATCCTATAAGATTTAGTACTACGTAGCTAATAATCAGAAGAATTTATTGCATTTTGTCTTTCATCCGAGGATAAAATTCCAATTTGGAAAAAATATATTTTATTACAATGAGGTTAGATATTTACACATTCTTACAACTAGAGAAATTACAATTTTTTTAATATATTAAAATAAAGTCCAACAATATTTACTTAACATATATTTATTTATAAAATATATATGCTTGCAAGTTTCATATCAAAGAAATTAATTTTTACTTCAAGCTTTAATTTCAAATTAATTTATTATCAAAAAGAATCACATTAAAAAAAATCGAAATTATTTTAATATCAGTTATTCTTCTTTATTTTTTCCTCTCAAACAAACTGGTGTAAATTTCTTTGCATTTAAATAAATTTTCAACTTCAGTCCCAATAGTATTTACATAATAAACGTGTTATTTGCATCTGAATCAATCTAAAATTGATGAAAAGTTTTTAATAATTAATGAAACTCACATTTCCACTGATTTAAATTTAATAAACCATTCTCACTTCAAATGAAAAATTCTGGATAATTAATTTGAAATTATAAAA
>NC_046657.1:110481739-110489967 GCF_010883055.1 Belonocnema kinseyi | reverse complement strand
AGTATAAATTTTAATTTCAAAAAATTAATTATATTTTTATAACCAATAAGTTAAGGAAGTTGTCCTGCGGGCAGTAGGTTTCGAAGGAAATTTATTTGATCACAAAAAATCGCAATATTATTATCGATGACATTGAAAAGAGAAAATATTATATTTCATGAACAAAATCTGAAATATTCCTTTTATCAAATTTTTAAAAATGATTTCATTTTATTCTATGAAAGCTTGTTTTTGTTTGAAAAGAATTTTCCATAACCTTGCCACATACAATTTTTAAAGTAAATTCTTAAATGCATCACATTTTCAATAAATAATAAAACGAAAAGAAAAAAATATTAAAAAAAAATACTTGGCATTAGTTTATTTAATAAAAACGGATTCAGCAAAGTTTTATAAAATTTTTTTCTCGAGAAACTAAGCTTTCATACAAAAAATTCAATCCTTTTTTAATGTACTAAGAAGCCATAAGAAAAAAAGTTCAATAAAAGTATAAAAAAATAATAAAAATATTTCAATAAATATTTTTCGTATCTTTCAAATTTTTCTATAGGATCTTTTCTTTCTATGGAAATACCATCAATAATAATGTCCCAATTCTTGAAAGAATAAATAATTAAATACATTTTTCTCGAGACCAGCTTTCCCGCAAAACTATCTTCAATATATTTTACATCAAATTTTCTGTTTAATTTTTTTTCACAGTTTCACTTTATCTTCCTGGATTAGGGTAGATATAATAAAAATCTCGAACAATATCGAAATCTAGAAATGAATCACAAGTAGTCTCCACTTTCACTGTCGCGTAAAAAAAATATTCAAAGTCCGGATCACGCGTTTTATTCGTAACCGATTTTGGACCCACCGTCTTCATGATGACAATGTGATGATAAAAATTGGAAAACGGCAATTAATTTCAATATAAAAAAACTTGCTTAGACGAAAGCAAGTACGTGATACCGAGGATGCACCAAGTTTTCTGTCTTTATATAGTCGGAAAATCGCATTAGCCCCTCTCACCACTTTCAGCTCATTGGTCTCCTCTTCCAGGATGCATCATCTGCATTCACCAGATTAAAAGGAAAAAATTCACTTTTCTCAGGAATAAAAGAATTTTTTCGATTTTATTACATTTTTCAAAATAGGGAGAAAAAATGTAAAAATCGTCAAAGAAAGTGTCAATGCTTTTTACAAGTATCATTCTTATGACTAATATTTGCTTTAATATTTTTAAAAAGTTACGTAACAGAAAAAAGTGAAGTACATCAGGAAAAGTGATATATTGTCATAAAAATTTTTCACACAAAAATCCTATTAACAGAAAAAGTAGAACATTTTTTTATATATATATCTCCGAATGAAATCAGAGAAAAAGTGAAAAATAAAAGCATTTATGGGAAAAGCAAAACTTAAAAAAAATATATTTTCAAGACGAAATACATGTTGCACATGAAAAGCAAAAAAAGCTACAAAAATAAGTTTCATATTCAGAAAACTCAGCATTCGTGATAAAATAACATTGAACACGAATTCTCTGGTGGCTGTTAGGATCAGTGTAAATAGTCTTTATTGCATATATTAAATATAATTACTTGTCACTAATTAGTAATTAGCCGATTCAGTGATTTGCATAATATGAATGAATCAACATTTGTGATTAAAATGTAATTTAAATACTTTCTTTTTCATAAGCTATAATTATTTTGTCTTATTTCACATTATAGAAATAAATCTGTTTAAAAAAGAGTGAATAAAAAAAGTAAGGAACCAAAAAATAAAAAGAATGACAAGAAATTAAACATACTTTCGAAAAAATTCTCTGACAGTTCCAGGTTTTTCCATGTATATAAAAATGTGCTGACAATTCAAGCTTTTCCGGGGTTTCCAGGTAGGCTAAACACCCACTCTCCATTTTAAAATGCTTTTTTTCTAAAATAGTAAAATATTAAAATTTCGTGAGGGCGTTATGAGCAAAAAAGATTACATAGATGGCACATCTGAGGAATAAATCTTGGATTATTAGAAGATTAAGAATTGATTCTCTATAAATTATTGCTAAAGACTTTAAAAGTCGACCTCGAGAGCAACCTTAACAAACAAGTCTAACGATCGCAAAAGTCCTTTTTTTTCTACGTCTCTGAAATCCATGGATGATTATAGATTACAGATTGGTTCGTCTCTGCACGCAACTCGCCTAGAAAGTCTACTAATAGTGGCTTAATAGCGCTATCGTGAATGAGATAATTCGATTACGTTTGCCATTTTCGATCTATTACCGCGGTTACGAGAATATTGCGCGGTTCCTCCTCCAATTGTTTTTTTCCTTTCCTTTTGTTTACTTTGCCCTGAACACCCTATTGCAAATTTTTTTTGTCAAATATAAAAGATAAAAGACAATATGAAAAAAAATTGAAAGGAAATGAAAGATATGCCATAAAGGTCTAACCCACAAATTTTCAAAAATAAGATTATTAATTAAAAAATCAAAAAATTTAATACACATACTGACGAAACTACTTTTTCCCATTTTTAAATTATATTGTCCTTAGTATGTCATTAATGTCTAATTGTAAATTTGCGTTTAGGCCTTTATGCACATGCGCAGCTTTTTTTTAAATTAAAAATTCTATTTTTTGGTTACTGCTAAAATTTGTTTCATTATATTCAAATGTGCAACCTCGAACAAATGAAATCCTCTCTCCATTTTTCAACCCTAATACTATTTTACAATCCAAATTTTTTGGTTTGATCCATTAACTCAATAGATAAAAAGTCAATTTCACTTTTCTTTTTAAATATAAATTTCGATTTTTTATCACCAATCAACTCTGATAAAACGTACCCCACGAGCAAAAAAAAACAACTCCCTTCATTTTCCCAAAGCCTTATATCCTACCGCGAATAGTGAAAGCTTTTCTTTAAGTTACAGAATTATTTATTATAATGAATTTAACTTTTTTATTTTTGTCATATTTCATACTAAACTATTTAGGAATTAATTCTTAACGAAATTGCAGATATTTCTTAAAATCATAATTTTTTTATTCGCCTTTTTTATTATCCTATATAGTTTGACACAAAATGGAATTTTTCATTATTTGTTGTGCAATTAAAATTTGAATTTTCGATTTTCCAAGAAAATAAAAAAATTAGTTATGATAATCGTGTAGGGTTTTCAACAAGCAATGTTTTTCTTTTCTAGGCTTTTTTCATATTGTGCGTGGTTTGGCTTCAGATTTTGAATTTCGATTGATTTTTTACATTTTGAAAATGATATGACTCTGAGAATTTTCTTTATATCGAGAAAATTCATTAGGATAAATTGTTTGTATTTTTTAATATTATAAATATCTGCACATGGAGTTTTCAAATTCAGAAAAAAGTGGTCTCAAAAATTTTTTAAATGCGCTCACTTCTTGAATGGTTATCAAAAATGGCTGGTGAACAAACTCGTATGTTCTTTTAGGACCTAAAAAAAGTGTGCCATAGATTTGATCCGTTCATTTTTTCGAGAGTTATCGTGTTTAAGGCCGGACGGACAGACAGACAGACGCTATCGTAAACACTTCATTTTCGGATTAAGGGGGTCTCTAAATGTGGAGGTCCGGTGAAAAACTGTGTTGTCAAATTTCGAACAATTCTAATACTTTCCTAATCATAAACGATGAGAATTTAAAAAAAAAATTATATCAAGAAAGATGAATTTTTAACCAGATAGTTGAATTATGCTTCAGTGTCTCGTCCTCAAGATCACTTGTAGTAGCGCCAGCTGCTCGGTTATGATCACAAATTTTAAAGGATAAGAAATTTAAGAAATTCATAGTTTTCCGCCATACGGGGGCTCCATCCACTACCATGTCCCGATCTTCATTCGTTTCTGTTGTGCGGTTATGATCAGAATGCGTTATCATTTTTTCTAAAACTTTTATTAATTTGTGTTCGCGATTTCTCAAAAATGGCGAATTCGCCATCCCAAAAAATCGTTGAACAACCGAGTTCACCGACAAAAGCTCAATTACTTGCTCAGATGCAAGTTTTACAAGAACAATACGCGCGTACCGAAACTAACCTCAAAATGCTCGCGTCGCGTCATAGAAGTTCGGCATCGCGTCGTTCAAGTTCAATTTCCGGTTCAATTAAGGAGAAATCTCACAATAGAAAATGGAGGCGTGATTTTTCTCCGGAATATGAAGGGACCTCGAAGGGAAGAGAACATCATTATCGTCAGTATTCGCCGGAGGGTCATCATCGTCGTGAGCAGAGTGTAACCTCCGCTGAATCAAGAGGTTCAAGATCCACGAGACACGCATAGCGTACCCCGAGAGGGACGTCAGATTGTGATCTAAAAAGCGAGAAAACAGACGGCAAGAGCGATACCCTAGAGGTTCGACCGCCGATTATTCTAGTTCCGAAAGGTCTCGATCTCGCTCACCGAGAGTCAAAAAGCGTGCCGCCGAACATTGACCCTCAAAAGAAGCTTCTCAAACATGTAAGTTCCCAGAAACAATAGAACTATTCCCTGTCGAGCCAGAAAAGATTAAAGAAGATCTTGTTGACCCCGGAATCATGGATCTGTTAGGCGATGTTCCGGACCAAACGGTGGAACGTCCACCTTTGCATTCATTTTTAGCGAAACAATGGCCAATCATTGTGCAAAAAGGGTTGTCAAAGGAGATGAAAGAAGAACTTTTCAAGAAATACCTAACGCCATCTAATTGTCCTTTGCTCGCAGCACCAATTTTGAATCCAGAAATCCGAGCAATCTTGAGAACTTCTTCAATAAAGAAAGACTAGTACCAAAAAATTAGCCAAGAACAGATTGCGTAAATTTCGAGCGCATTGGTCTGGCCTTGTCGGAGCTAATGTCAGGAAAGAAGAACGAGACTGAGTCGTGTGATCAATTTAGTCAGAGACGCAGGACGTTTATGCGCTGACGCTTTCTTTTGTGCATCGAAAACCAGAAAATATTTCGTGGCCCAGGGCAGCAATATGTGTGATGCGGCGAAGACTAATAGAGGAAAGCGTCTCGGTCACCTTCCTCCTGGGTAAAGATTTCGGCGACAGATTGAGAGCGGCTAACACGTCGGAGAAAGCCGGAAAAGAGATGCTCTCTCAAGACTCATACACGCGGAAGAAAAATAACAAAAAGTTCAATGGATTCTACGTTCAGTCCAGACCAGAAGCTACCAAGGATTTAAACTTTCGGGCCCCAGCCAAGAAGAATTATACAACATTCACTCAGAGGACTGGGGCGGCGAAATCTTGGACTCGAAACAACGGCAGCAACAACAATTACAGAAGCAAGTAGAAACAACTACATCGTCGTTAAATGTAAGTGTAGCAGGAAGATTAAAATATTTCCTCCCCTTGTGGCAGAATATTACCACAAATGCGCTCGTCCTTCAAACTGTAAAAGCATATAAAATTCCTTTTACAAGGAAGCCTTCAGGTTACGAGTCATTACCCGAACCTGCATTATCACTATCTGACCAAAAACACTGTTCACAGCAGATTGATAAGTATTAAAAAAAGGGGCTATTGCAAAGGTTAGACCTTGCAAAGATCAATTTCTTTCTTCCTTTTTCTTAGTTGACAGTTCTAATGGAGAAAAAAGATTCATATTGAATTTAAAGAGACTTAATCAGTTTGTCGTAGCAGATCATTTTAAATTGGAAGATTGGAAAACCGTAATTCGCCTTATGTCTCCATATTGTTTCCTAGCTTCAATAGATCTAGTGGACGCTTTTTTCCTAGTCCCAGTGCACCCGGACCACAGAAAGTACCTTCGTTTTCAATTTCAGCAACATCTCTACGAGTTTAAAGTCCTTCCCTTCAGGTTGTGTTCAGCTCCATTTATTTTCACCAAAATCTTGAAACCGGTGACCGCTCATCTTAGATCTAAGGGTTTCTTTTCAGTAAATTACCTGGACGATTTCCTCCTTTTCGGGGATTCGAGAGCTGAATGCGCAAGAAATGTAGATGAGACTAATTCATTGTTAGAGTCCCTTGGGTTTATCATCATCATTAAAAAATCTTACTTCGTTCCAGTTCAATTAATAAAATTTTTAGGTTTCGTATGAGATTCGAGAAGTCTTACCACGAGTCTTCCAGACGAAAAGAGACAAAGAATTTTCAAATTAGCTCATTCCTTCGGAAAAAAGCACTATTGCAAGGTCAGAGATCTGGCTCATTTTATTTGAATTTTGGTTTCAGCGTGCCCAGCCGTGAAGTACGGTCCAGTGTACGTTAAGGGCTTCGAAAGATGCAAGTTCTTAGCCCTCAAAGCCAATAAAGACGACTTTGATGCGTCTGCACACTTACCTGTGGAATTCCATGAAGACCTAAAGTGGATCAAAAATATAACTGATGCCTCAATCTGTAATCCAATCAGAGACGAAAAATATTTTTCCAAAATCTTTTCAGATGCTTCCAAGACAGGCTGGGGCGCCTTTTCTGAGGGAAGATCGACACGGGGCCAGTGGAGTGTCGATCAAAGAGGCGAAAGCATTAATTTTTTAGAGCTTACAGCTGCATTCAATGCTCTAAAATGTTTTGCAGCGAATTCTAGGTCGTGTGAAATCTTCTTAAGGGTCGTCAATACGACAGCCTTGAGCTATATCAACAAGATGGGCGGAATTCAGTTCCCTAAGCTTGCTAACCTAGCTAAGGAGATTTGGAAGTGATGCGAGCAACGAGATTTATGGATTTCAGCGTCATACATAAGATCGGCCGACAATGTTGAAGCTGATAGAGAATCGAGGATTATCTCGCAGGAAAAAGAGTGGACTCTTTTCCCAGGCGCCTTCAGGAAAATCAACAGTTTTTTTGGAGCATTCGATATTGACCTTTTTGCCTCTAATATTAATGCAAAATTTTCTCGTTTCATTTCATGGTTTCCAGATCCAGAAGCTGAGAGTGTCGACGCGTTTACACGCTCTTGGGAAAATGAAAACTTTTATGCTTTTCGTCCATTTGCGTTAGCCCTGAGAACTTTAAAAAAGATAAAGATTGACAAAGCAGAAGGGGTTGTAGCTCTCCCTTTTTGGGTCTCTTAACCGTGGTTCCCCTTGTCCGACCAATTGCGAACATCAGAATCAATTATTCTAGGGTCAAATAAAACATTGCTCTCTTCTCTTTTTAGCGAATTCCATCCCCTGTGGATAAGCCTTACCTTGGTTGTAGCCAAGCTATCGGGCAAGCATACAACTTTGCAGTAGAGGGAATTTCCACTCCATCCTTGCGGGTTATCCTGGCGTCTCTCGCTCCCGCGACTCTGAAGCAGTACGCGAGGCCAATTAAGCTGTGGTGGGAATTCTGCCAGAAGAAGAAAATTTCGCCCTTCGAACCCTCAACATCGTTGCTACTGGATTTTCTTACCTTCTCATTAGAAGGAATAAATGCATATGGGACACTGAACTCATATCGATCTGCTATCGCCGTAATTGTCAATCGGGATATTGGGAACAATCCCATAATTAAAAGATTTTGCAAGGGCGTGTCCAATTTAAAGCCTCAGAGTCCAGGATATGATTTTACATGGGACCCAACCCCAGTCCTACTTAAAATTGCTTTATCCGAACGACAATATTTCGCTCAAAGATCTTTCATTCAAGCTGGTCACATTATTGGCCCTTGCAACAGCTCAAAGACAACAAACGATGACATTGATGAAGTTCAGTAACATTGTACAACAAGAGGATGCTATTCACATTAAAATAATTAACAGAGTCAAAACTTCAGGCGTCAACAGAAAACAGCCCTTACTGACTATCTTTTTTCAAGGAGCAACCAGCTCTGTGCGTTGCTTCGACGCTTTTGAACTACATCGAGAGAACGTCCAAAATAAGAGCCAATGGTACAGACCAAATATTAATCTACTTGAGAAAGCCTCATGAGCCCTGCACTGCCCAGACTTTGAGTAGGTGGATAAGGACGATCCTCTCGAAGAGCGGGATAGACACCAAAGTTTTCACGTCTTACAGCATTAAACATGCGGCTACATCTGCGGCTTGACGAAACGGCGTTTCCCTCGATGTCATTCGAAACACGGCGTGTTGGTCCGACTCGTCAAAAGTCTTTGCCTTATTCTATAATCGCCCAGTTTTAGAAAAAAGAAATTTCGCTCAAAAGCTTCTACCAGGTGTATACATATGAAACCGGTATTGCCATTTAGCGGCCAGTAGGCACACTTGTAGGCACTGTCGGAACTTACCATTTGTGCTAATTGGCGT
>NC_046657.1:110474227-110481639 GCF_010883055.1 Belonocnema kinseyi | reverse complement strand
GCATACTTTGAATAAAATATTTGTTATCATTCTCTTGAAATAAATGTGTTTTTTTCTTGAAAAAATACCGGTTTCATATGTATACACCTGGTAAGTTGAAGGCGATATGATCTTTGTTACGCTAAGAAACTTAATTTTATATTTTTATTTCCCATAGTTTTACGATTGTGTTAAGTTTTGTTTTTTCTGCTTTTTATTTCATTTGTTCAATTCTAAAGATCGCTACGTCTCAAGGATTACCAATAAACGCACCGTTTAGTGTTTTTGAAATTAAAAATGATTGTTTGTTGAATTATTTTCCAAAAAAGTAACCGAAATATCACCATTAAAACTTTAAACAACTATAAGTGATGTTGAGGACGAGACACTGAAGTATAATTATACGATCAAATGAACTTACCTTAGTGAAGTTCGACCGTAATTATACGATGTGTCTCGTCCGAATAGATCACTCCCTCCCTGCCTCCTTTTTCTTTTTGGGTTGCATTTTCCGATATGTGATCTATTCGATTTCGGCGATGTTTTGTCTTTAAAATTAATGAAGATCGGGACATGGTAGTGGATGGAGCCCCCGTATGGCGGCAAACTACGAATTTCTTAAACTTTTTATCCTTTAAAATTTGTGATCATAACCGAGCAGCTGGCGCAAGTGATCTATTCGGACGAGACACATCGTATAATTACGATCGAACTTCACTAAGATAAGTTCGTTTGATCGTATAATTCTCAACCAAAAAGTTCAGCTTTGTACAAACAAGAATAATTTTCTACCCAAAAAGACGAGTTTGTGACCAAATATATTAATTTTCTACCAAATAGTTTAATTTTTAAATTATAAAATATATAGGATAAAGTGTCGACTGAAAATGGAATATTTAAATTTTCAGATAAAAGCTCTAAACAAAAAAGCTTTATATAAAAAAGAAACGAATTCTCAAAAACAAAACAGAAATGAATTCTCGACGAAAAAGATTAATGTGATGCATACTCCTGTTAAATACAAGAATCTAAAGACCAAATTTTGACCACAACGAATAAACAAAAATAAAAAATTCTATTGTAATCTGAAAAAAAATTCGGACATTTTTTTTCTCAGATTACAATAGAATTTTTGGTTTTTGTTTATTCATTGTGGTCCAAATTTGGTCGCTGAATTCTTGTTTTTAATAGGAGTTTGCATCAATCTGATTATTGGACGTTAAATAGGATTTTTAATTTGGATTTTAATCTAATTTAAATTTCTTACAAAGATTGATGTATCAAAAAAGACGAATTTGCAACTTATCCAAAATACAGGATGAAATTTTAACCGAACATGGAATAGTTAAATTGTAAAATGAAAAAAAAATTTTTTCAACAAAATTTTCAATCAAAAAGATGAATTTTCGATCATAAATATAAATGTTCTATAAAGAAAGCGAGCTTTGAACAAATTGCATGAATTTTCAACGAAATTATTTAATTTTAAAGCCAAAAAGACGAACTAATTTGCAAAAAGTTAAATTTTCAAACCAAAAATATGATTTTTGAAACAAAAAGTTTAATTAAAAAAAAGTTTAATTTTCAACTGAATAATTTAATTTTCTTGCAAATTGTCGAATACATGAAATACATGACAAAACACACAATATTTCCGTTTATATCTATATTTTTTACAATCATATCCTTTCTATATATACAGTTATTTACAACTATTTACATAAAGTCTTATATCTAATTTCTTATTTCTATTTCCTGCGATAGCGCAACTTAGGACTTATTAGCAAACGAGTGAGCGAGCGAACGAAAGCGAGAGAGCAAGCGAGAGAGAGAGAGAGAGCATGAGAGAGCAAACGCATCTTAGTCTACTTAACTTTTACCTTACCATTGCTCACAATTTTTACGCTTCTAATCTAAGCGACTTCCGTTTCCTTTTTCTTTCACTTTTTTATACCTCCATTTACCTTTTTTCACATGCATTCTTTTATTCTCTCTCATTCGCTCCTCTAGCACCCTCTAACTCCTTCATCCATTCTTCTCCTAATCCATCTTCCCCTAGAATCTTAACATACTCTTGCCAGCTTCCTTTATCTTCCATTCCTCTCCTACATCCTTTCCATACATGCTCCCATGTTTTCTGCTCCCATTCACATATTCTACACTTTCTGTTCTCTTCTTTTTCCCAGTACATCCCCTCTATTACCTCATTTTCCATATAAGTCTTGCTATTCTGGTCCACCTTCTCTCTCCCTATCCCTTTTCCAAATACTTTGGCACCCCTTCCTTTTTTATCCTCTTATACCATTTATTGGATTTTGATACTTCAATTGCCCCCATCTTTCTATCAATTGTCTTTCCCTCGCCCCTTTTTCTAATTTTTCATAGTTTACTCCAGTCCCGTGTTCTATTTATATATCATTGAAGAACTCATTCCTTTCTCCTTCCCATCTCGTTAATTCGATCGCCCTCCCTCTCCTCTCTTCTACCTCCATCAAACACTTTCTCGCCTACTCCCCTCCCTTTCCCTTCCACAGCTTCGTCTCAAATTTCCATGCCCTCTTTCTCGCTCTCAAAGTTAACTTATCCCTTTGCGTTTCTTCTCTCACCATATATCCTGGCGTCCTCCAGTCTGCCCCTAGTGTCCACCTTATATACAGTTCTTATATCTACCGGCCATACCAGCGTATCAAATAACCACATTATCCTTCTGCAATTTTTTTTAACCTTCTTTTTCCTATTCCATATGTCTGTTTCATTACCCCTGCTGATTTTTTATATCCTTTCTCTTATATGAGCTGTATGATCTCCATTCGTTTGCAAGATATATCCCAAATGTTTATACTCTTTAATTTCTTATAACTTTATTCCTTTCCACCTCCCTGTCCATTCTTTCTTCCTTCCACCTCCTTTTTTAAACCTCATTATCTTTGTCTTTTCTATATTTACATTTAGCTTTTTCCATCTAAGTATTTCTCTAATCCTGTAAATAGTCCCGCCATCCCTTCTTCATCTTCTGCCATCAACACTATGTCGCCTGCGTGTGACAGTGTATATATCTTTTCCTTCCCTATCCTAACTCCTCCCCAACCCCTTCTCCTCATTTCTTCTTCCAACTTTGATATTAATAAATTAAATAAAAGTAGGCTCAGAGGACACCCTTGTCTCACACCTCTCACCAACCAGAAACTATCTCCTACTTGCTCTCCTACCTTTACCCTGCTTTTTGTTTCTCTCCCTTGTCTTTCTTTACTATTGATATAACTACTCCTTCTTTCCATAACTCTGGCCACCCCTATCCTCTCCATACTATATTGGACATTATCCATGCCCATTCCTCTAGTTTCTCCCCTCCATATTTCCATTTGGAATCTCATATATACCAGATGCCTTTCCACCCTTCATTATTCCTAAAACCTTAACTATTTCTTCCCTTGAAATGTCCTCTTCCTCATCTCTTTCTCTACCATATTTTCCTCCCTTCATAACTTTTTTCTCTACACCTACTAGCAAATCCAAAAAATATTTCTTCCATTCTATCATTTCAATATCTTGGTTTACTCTTTTTCTCCTTTTTCTTTCTCTATTTATTACCTTCCATACCTCTTGTTCCGTCCTAGCCTTCTCTGCCTCTTCCTCAAACCTTTTATTATCTTCCTCTTTCTTTTACAACTCAGTATACTCTTTTTATCCCCTATATTCTTCCCCATTACTTTTTTCTTTTCTCCACTTTCTTAATTCCTTTCTACCTCCGTTTTTCTCTCTTTGCAGTCCTCATCCCACCCACTTCTATTCCCCTCATTACTGACTTCATTTTTGTTTGTGTACTCTAATACTATTTTTATTTCTCCTATCATTTTTCCCATCTCCTCATCCACATTTCCGTCTCCCATTTTGATATTTCTTATTTTTTCTCTAAACTGTTCTCTTTCTTCCCTTGACCAATCCCCTTTTCCTACATTTTTTACATTTGCTCCCCTTTTACTCATATTGCTATTGCTTTTTTGTCCTACTATTCACCTACCTTCAGTTTCTTAATCTTCTCTCTTACCTCATCATCCACTATCACATAATTAATTACCGTTTCCCTTTCACTTCCTGAGCGTGTATATTCTCCTTTTTCATCCCCTTCTATATTTCTGTTTAAGATATACCATTCCAACTCCTCCAAGCTCTTCAACAACTTTTTCCCTCCCCATTTAGTACCTTATCTTTGGATTTTCATCTTCTCCCTTCTCCCCATTCCTTTCCTCCTCTGTCTCCTGTTCTCGCATCGAAATCCCCACCTATTATCAGCCTAATCTCTTCTTTATTTTCTTCAATCATTTCTTTAATCTCTTCTGCTTCTTCCTTCATATCACCGTTCACATAAATCCCCACTACCTTCCGCTTTTCTCCTCTCATCATTGCCTCTCCTACTATTAATCCTTCTTTTTGTTTATTCCTGTCTTTCTTATCTTTCCTTGTTATACATTCATTCCTTACTTCAATCACCATTCCTCCCATTGCTCTGCCCTTTTTATTCTTCCTCTTTCATTTTGCAGTTGCCATTTGTAACCTCTTGGTAACCTTCCCCTTACTATTTCCCATCCCTTTTCATCTAGCCACGCCTCCATCATTATTACTACATCCCATTGTGTCAAATTTCTCATAAACTCCCTATCTTTTCTCTCCAATCCTGCTATATTGCAGTAACAAATCTTCCATTCTTCCCTACTTTCGTTTCTCATATTTTTTTCCTTTTTACTATTTATTATTTTCCTATCTCCCGTTCCTTCCTCTTCTAGCTTCCCTGCACCTCATTTCTTACTATCTGTTCCCTTTCTTCATCCCAATCCCACCATACTCCATCTATCTGAATTCTCCTATACTTAACCCATGTTCTTTTTCTCTTCTTCCTTTCCTCTTCCGCTATCTCCCTTAATTTATACTGCATCTTCCTTTCTACCCATGTCAAATCATCCCCTATTCTCTCTGGACTACCATATAATAACCTCTTCTTTTTTATCACCTCCCTCTTATGTTCCCATTTCTTTAGTTTCACCAGTACCATTAACTCCCCTCTTCGCTCTTCCCTTCCTACATTTCGCATTTCCTCTATCTCTACCTTAGCATCAATCGTTTTTAGTACTTCGGTCCACCCCTTCCTTCAGCTCCTTCCCCTCTAATCTTATACCCCTTATCACTATGTTTAATTTTCTTTCTTCCCTCTCTTTCCTTTCTATTCTTTGTTCTATTTTTCTCAGCCTATCCATCTCCTTATTCGCACTCTGGCCCCCACCACAATCCTCGTTCGAGCTTTCAAGTTTCTTCATCCTACCTCGCATCTCCTCTACCTTTCTATTATTATATTCTGCATGCTTCTCTAGTTTTTGCTTCAATGAGTGCATCCTCTTTTCTAACTTTTTTCTGATTTCTTCCCATTTTTGTATTTCTTTCTTAACTGAAGCAATTTCCCGCCTAATTTCCTTCTTTAATTCCTCTCGCCTTTTCTCCTGCTTTTCTTCATAAATCCTCATTACCTCTATCATCACTTCTCGAATTTCCTTTTGTCTTTCCTCTTTCATCGAAACTTCACTTTCATCTCCGCTACCGTCAGCACCCTTACTATTATCGCTCTTCCTTACCAAACTCTGCTTTTCCGGCGGCGATCTAAAAATTTTCTGATATTTTACGCTCGCACCGATATCTTCCTTCTCTTCACTGCTTTCCCTCTCCCCTCTCCCCTCTCTTCCTTTTGATAAATGCTTCTATTGAACCTACGCTTTTTGCCCTTAATCTATCCTTTTCTATAGTTTTTTTATACGTCCCCCTTGCCTTCCTTTCCTTGATCTCTTTCGGCGTACTGAACACTTCCTTCTCTAAATCTGTTTCTTCCGCGGAGAAACTCGCTCCGCTAGCCACGCATTAAATTCAAACTTTCCCGCCTTCTATACTTCCCTCCCTCTATCTATCGTCGCTGTCTGGTACCTGTCTCGCCTTTCTTTGTCGCTACCCAACCCTCTTACTACCAATCCATCAACACAGTCCTCCCACCCTGTCACAAATCTCCAAACTAGGGGTGTTCGATTCTCTCAAAAGAATCGATTTTTAAATCGATTCTGGATCGAATCATGAAAATCGATACACCTAAAAATCGACCACGAATCAAATTATGAACATAATTTATTTGTAATTAAAAAATAAGTTTAAATATTTTTTTTACTATTTATATAGATAAATCATAAAGTAAAGTAGGTAACTAAATAATTCGACTGGGAAATTTTTGAAAAATAATATATTATAAAATCTGTATAAAATTACGTGAATGAAGAACACACCTTATTATGTTTGAAGTTGTCAATCATCTACATAGAGGAATGTGTGAAGTAATAGTTAGAAATAAGAAAATATACAGTACAAATCCTACGTAGAAAATTTAAAATGAATAAAGTACAGATAATGCGTACAGAATTACTTATCTTGTTTCTACTTGCCAGTCTTTAAGAGACAGAGAATTTAGAAACAACAATTGTTGCAGATGTTCGGGAGGAAGTTGGCTCCTGTAGTCTGATAAAATAATACCAGCCTTTGAGAATAATCTCTCAGAAGGCACTGACGTTGCAACAATGGCCAAGTATTTTTTGGCAATAATGCTGAGAGTCGGGTAAACTGATTCGACACTTAACCAATAATTGATTGGGTTTTCCCTGCGATCCAACATTGGTTGATCCAAATAGTGCTTTAAATCCGTTGGCATATCGTCATTCTCTCGCGAAGCATTTGCCCTATTTACAGTCTTAACTTTGAGAAGGTCATCGTGAACCGACCACAGGCCATCCTCTTCGTTTAGTGTTTCCAAGTCAGTTTCAGAAACTTTGGAATTGGATGCATTCGTCTGATCTAATTCTTGCACCCATGTTGAAATACGTTTGCTCGCATTTGCACACACTAAGGGCTGATTCAAATGTAGTTTTTTAAACCTGGGATCGAGAAGAGTCGAAGATGCCATAACCGAATTGTTTTCCAATTGTCCAAATCTCGCTGAGATAGAGTTTTGTAGGCGATCAACTAAAGCAATTGCAGTTTGCGTTTTCAGAGTTTCTCTGAGTTTCTGATTTTTGCTTTTCACACAGTTGATCATTGGAATGACTTTGCTAGCCGTGACAAATCGTTCCCCACAAAGTTCAGTTGTCACTTTTTGAAGTGGCTGCAGTAATGTCATAATTTCATTGGCTAATTGCAACTCGGATGCAGTTAACATTTCAGGTGAATCCGGCATGCTCAATAAAACCGATCCAACTTCAGTGGCGACTCTTATAAATCTACGCAACATCTCAAAGATTGAATTCCATAGCATAGCGATGTGGCATCTGCGAAATTTAATGTGTCCTCAGCGACTAAATTTATCGAATGTGCAAAACAAGCAATATGTCTTGAAGAACCAAAGGTATCTC
>NC_046657.1:110472357-110474127 GCF_010883055.1 Belonocnema kinseyi | reverse complement strand
TCCTTCAAATTCGTAATGAATTGTCATACCTAAGTAGCTGACAGTGTTGTGCACATCGGTCCACAAATCCGCCGTCACAGAGAAATATTCAACTTTCTCTAATTTTTCGTTTTTCACATGCTGATAGGTATTCATATTTCTCCTCTATTTGTCTCGTGATCGACTTTCTTCCAGGTACAGTACATAGTGGAACAGTAGTTTTCATCAGATTCCTAAATCCTTCATTGTCGACCGCCTGGAAAGGCAAATTGTCTTTGACAATGAAGAACATAATGGCATTAGTGATTTCCCCAGCTTTTTTTCCTTCATCTATAGAGATAAATATTGTAAATTTCAGTTCACAGGTCCAATAAAGTTTGAGGTACACATAATGTGTACTTTCGGAAAATCTGTTTTATAAAAAAGGATGTTGTCTTATAAAAACAATAATGTCATTAATAATATTGCAGTTCTTGAGAGTATGGATCAATATCATAATAAAATATACGGTTTCTAATAACTATTTTTTCGATTTAAATAGGTTCAAGTGAGGTCACGTCCGACACCATGAATATACTAACTTTTTGTACTGTTTTATGAATAATACCAATTCCAAGTCAGCCACCAGTAATATTCAAATCATATCTTGAAAGACGCAGGTCATAAGGAGATAGTATGAAAATGCTGTGAGGAAAAGGGAAGACATTCAATATTCAATGCATTTGCATGATATACAATTATAACAAAACCATGACATGTTAAAGTATCGTAGACCAGATGAAAAAAATATACGTGCAATAAATGTTAAAATTTAGTACGTAACAATTTATTGATCCAATATCAATTAAAATTTTTAGTCAATACAAGAGTGCACGTTTCGGCAAAGTATTATTATTGCATATTGCATGCCACTGCACTGCTCTCAGGTTGTGCCACCAGCAAACAAAGAGGAGCTGTTTCATTGGTCTTTCTGTTAGTGACTAATTAGTCCGCTAGCAGAAAGGCCAATCAAAAGGCTTCATCGCGTTTTCGTCTGCAACTGTTATTTAAGTAACTGAATCTGTCTCTGAGATGTGAATCGTCCTTTATAGTCTGGACTGTGTAAATCGTAAACTAGATATGGTTTGTTTTGATGTTACAATTTGAAAAAATGTGATGGGTGAAAACAAACTTCAAAAGGTAAAAAAATTGGTGTGTCGATTCATAGGGTAAAGAATCGATTCACCAAAAAATTGAATAGAAAAGGATCGATTCAAAAATCGATTTTTTGGTCCAAAAAAATCGATTTTTTCAAGAATCGAACCAGAATCGAACACCCCTACTCCAAACAAACTTCCAGATAAATCTGTCTCAATCCTCCAAAATATCTACCTCCCCTTTTCAATCTCACAATCCCTCAATTAATCTCTCACATCCACACCCTTCTATACACTTTCACAATCCACTCACCTCAAATTTCACCACAATATCAGAAAAACGCAGTATTAACAATTCCCACTACTTTACCAGAAAGGAACCATTTTTAACCAAGAACGAATTTTCAACAAAATACAGGAATTTTGACGGGAAAGTTGAAATTTTCACCAAAAAGGATACATTTTTAATCAAAAATGGAATAGCATAATTGTCAGTTTAAAAAATTTATTTTCAACCAAACATGGAACTAATTTTCGTCTATATATTTGAATGTACAACCAAAGAGATAAACCTTCAACTAAAAAAATTACTTGTTAGAAAAGTAGTTCAATATTTATCGAAATTTATGAAATTATGAGTTTTTACGAATGGGGG
>NC_046657.1:110460164-110472347 GCF_010883055.1 Belonocnema kinseyi | reverse complement strand
ATGTATGCAATTTTTGAAATTTCAAAATAAATTTCTCCTGAAGATTATCTGGTTAGTTGTAAATTTTATTATTTGGTTGAAAACTGAACGATTTTCTTTAAAAAAATCTTTTTTGTTGGAAATTCGAATATTAACCTTTTGTTTAAAATTCATATGTTGTTGCTGATAGTCAAATTAAATCTTGTTTGGATGGAAACTATTTTTTCATTCTCATAATTTATGATGGAGAAAGTATTAGAATTGTCGGAAATTTGACATTACACTTTTTCAACGGATCTCCACGTTTCGAGACCTCCTGAATCCGAAAATCAGGTTTTCACGATGGCGTCTGCCTGTCTGTCCACCCGGCCCTCCGTCCGTAAACACAATAACTCTCGAAAAAAAGAACGAATCATATCCATCTTTGGCACCTTTTTTTTAGGTCCTAAAAGAAAGGACGAGTTCGTGATCCAGCCATTTTTGATAAAAAATCATAAAGTGAGCGCATTTGAAAATTTTTGAGACCACTTTTTTCTGAATTTGAAAAATCTATGTACGGATGTTTATAATATTAAAAAGAAAAAAACAATTTATCCTTATGACTTTTTTCGATAAAAAGAAAATTCTCAGAGTTATAGCGTTTACAACATTTTTTTAATCATCCGAAAATCAAAATTTGAAGCCAAAAAACGCACGATATGAAAAAAAGTCAAGAAAAGAAAAACATTTCTTTTTTAAAGCCCTACAAGATGATTATAACAAATTTTTGGATTTTCTTCAAAAATCGAAAATTCAAATTTTTATTGCACAAAAAATAATGAAAAATAAAAAATTCTATTTTGTGGACAAACTATGTAGGATACGAAAAAAGATGAATTGACAAAAATTGTTATCCTGAAAATGATGTTCAATTGCGTTAAGGATCATTTTGTGATAGGACGCGTACTTTTTGTTTTATTCGTGAAAAATGACGTTGAAAAAAAATGTGTGGAAAAATGACGAAATTTACGGGGGGGAAAAAAAAATTAACAAAACCTGTTTACAAATTTCGGTCGGAAATCGAGCGCGCAGCGCGAGTGTCACGATGAGAATGTTACCTCAAAGCCTACAGAGCTTTGAGAAACTTAATCTTTGACTATACTTACTTAAGTAGACAATTCAGAATACGAAGACGCATATAAATACTGCCATTTAAAAGAGATCTTTTTGATAAAGTTATTTTTAAGCATTTCAAATGCAAAGAATTTGCATTTGTTGAAAATTAAGGTATTTCCTAGAATACTTATTTCTTGTTAAAATTGGTATTTTTGTGTTGAAAATTCAATTCAAATATTTCTGGATGCAAAATCTTTTCTTTTGAAAATTGGGTCTTATTGATTAAAAAATTCACCTGTTTCAGTAAAATGTTCATTTTCCTTCGACAAACATGCAAGTGTTTGGTTAAAACTTTAACAATGTTGTTAAAGAGTCATACTTTGTGGTTAAAAATTCGACTATATAGCAGAAAATTAACATATACTTGAGAATTCTTATGTTTGTGTTGACAAGTGATCGAGAATCTTCTTTGGATGAAAGTTCAACTATTTTTTTTAAGGTCATCTGTCTTAGAAGAAATTTCATCTTTCTTGAATAAAAATGCAACTAAAATTGAACTCTTTTTTAAAAGTTTGTCTTTTCTATTTTAAAATTCACCTGATTTAGCAAAAATTACATCTTTCTTTGATAAAAATGCAATGTTTTGGTTGGAAATTCAACAATCTTGTTGAAGTCATACTTTTATTTGAAAATTCTGCTGTTTTGTTGAAATTTTAACTTTTTAGTAGAAAATTACTTTTTGTTTAAATTTAATATCTTGGTGTTGAAAAAGAACTGAAATCTTTTTTGGATCAAATTTCAACTATTTTTATGAATTTTTAAAAAATTAAGATTTCATCTGTTTTGAGAGAAATTTCATCTTTCTTGGATAAAAATGTAACTACTTGGTTTAAAACTAAACTATTTTGTTAAAAATTTGAACTATTTAAATACTACAAATAATAACTATTAATAATATATAAAATAAACTATTTTGTAGAAAATTTACTTTCTGTTTAAAATTTATATTTTAGAGTTGAAAAATGAACTGAAATCTTTTCTGAATGAAAGTTTAACATTAAAAAAAAATTATCGTTTTTTATTAAAAATTTATCTGTTTTAGTCCAAATTTCATCTTTCTTGGATAAAAATGCAACTATTTGGTAGAGAATCCAAATATTTTGTTTTTGAATCATCCTTTGTGGTTGAAAAAATTCGTCTTTTAGGATGGAAAATTCAATGTTTTTTGTAGAAACTTATTTCTAGTTTAAAAATTCATATTTTGATCGTGTAAAGTCAACTGAAATCTTTTTAAACTGACAATTCAACTTTTTTGTTTGTTGAACTATTTTGTTGAAAATTCGACCAATCGAGTAAAAGTCTTTGATTAAAAATTGGACTGTTTGGTGGAAAAGCCGTTTTTAAATTAATTTTTGTACTGAAAATGTAACTTTTTAAATTTTTTAAATATTAATCTTTTTTAGTTGGAATTTCTCTTTTTTTCGTAAAAAAAATAATTTTCGTGGTTTGTAATTTTATTTAATTTTTTTGTTAAAAATGCATCAGTTTCGTAGAAAATTAATTTTGGCTGAAAAGTCGTACTTTTTGTGTGAAATTCAATTTCTGTGAAGAAAATTTTTCTTCTGTCTCGAAGGTTCAACAATTTAGATAAAATTTTCTTTCTTTCTTGAGTGAAAAATGTTTGTTGAAAAATCATCCTTTTGGTTTTAAAATTCTTATTTTTATTGTATGCATTTGATCTTTTTTGATTGAAATATAAACTGCAATACTTTTTTGTTAGGAATTTATCTCTTCAGAATAAATATTCAACAATTATTTTTAAAAATGTAATTATTTTGTTGAGAATTCAAGTATTTTGTTAAAAAGCCATCTTTTACAGTAGAAAAGATATTTTTGGTTTAAAATAAATTAAGAAATTTGAAATATATATCTGAAATACTGTTTATTCCATTTATGAAAGATTCTATGTTAAAAGTATAACAGGGTGAGGGGGGGGGGGTCTTAGAGAGGGCCCTTAATCCGTTGCGTAATTTAAGTACGACCCCTGAGGCCCTTCTGGGATATGCTACCTTTCAAAAATTCAAGCTGCACTATAACAAAACACTTAATTAATGATTAGAGAAAGATTATAAAGGAGTCTAACTGTAATGCTATTTACACGATTAAAATAAGGCTTGAAAAAAAAACTCGTTGACATTTACTCATCTCGTCATTTTCGTGCTGCGCGTTCCTTACCAACATTGAAATACGATGTGTCGTAAGTGCCTTCTAGTACCTTTCCTTTTCGCTCATATTGATAACTTTTCTTCTTGAAAAGAAAAAAAATCCCCCCCCCCCCCAGTTGTAAATTTCAGAAATATATTTCCGATTGGAGAATCAGAACTAAAAGACATTCATAAAGCCATTACGTTCAATCAAACTCAGTATTTGAAGATGCAACCAGGAAGTCCTCTGTCCTCTTTGATAAAATTTAAAGAAAGAGAAAAACATATAAATGCATACATTTTTTAGTTTAAATTTGAAAGGCAGCAGATTAACATGAAGGATCTTTCACCCAGAGGCAAATTTTCCTTTTATTTCATAATCCACACCTCGCTTTTGACATCTTGGAGAATTATTAGATAATTCGCATTATGTGAGCATTGATGCCGATTAGAATGAGTTATAAAGGTAATAAAGTAAAAAAAGCATTTTCTGCATGACATTTGTTAGAGTTACTTTCTTTTTTGAAGGAACTGCTGCATAAAAAAAATTACATTACAATTTGGTCTCGATTGCACAATCGAGCCTTCATTTATCTTTTAAAAAGGTAAAAATTGACACTCTCTTCGTAATGTATACGCAGGTAAAAGACGAGAGATGCGGCAGCCGGAGGCAACCGGCGCATCTTCAAATGGCAAGGTCACCATTCGTTACATCATCAACTTTCCTCCTGGTTGCCTGGGCACGAGAAAACTAAATGTCACAATATGACCAAGGACGAACTATAATTTGCCATAGGCGCAAACAAGGGTTCTTTGACCAGGAATTATCACCATCACCTTTTCCTACTTATTGTACTTTTCTTTCCAAAAATCATATCGACAGAAAGTAATAAATATACTACAAGAGACTGGACTTAAATTACATAACAACTCAAGTGGAGGGAAGGGTTGAGAGATTTTGTTACGTTTTGTTGTGGAAGGGAGGGAGGTTCCTTCATACATGTACGTTATTTTTGGAAATTCGTTAAAGAAACAATAACTTACACCAATTGTACAGAAATTTATCATGAATTTAACTTCACACGTCAAAGAAATCTGTTGAGTGAAAAACAAACCTAGCCAACAAGAATTTATACTGGCGAAAGTTTCGGATAGGAATTCATTCCGAGCCAATCAGAACTAGCACGAATTGTTCCGATATCTGTATCTGATCTAATGCGAATCAATTCAAACTAATCCGAAAAAGTTTTGAATCTTGTTTGCTGAAAAACGTTTGGAAATTAATTCGACTAAATCCGATTCTATCCGAGACTTTTATCCGAATGAATCTGAATGAATCCGAAGTAAATTTCCATTACGAAATAATCAGAAGTGATCCGGTTCCGGATAAATTCTGTATCATTTGGATTGAATGAAAATAAGCTTTTTTCTATCGAAATATATTAATTTTTCAACCAAAAAGAACATTTATGAACAAAAGAGTTAAATTTCTAAGCCAAAAGGATGAATTTTCAAACAAAAAGTTACATTTATACCAACAAAAAGACGAACTTTAGACAAAAAAGTTCATTTTTAACCTATTAGTTGAATTTTTTACTAAAATATTTTTATTTTGTACCCAAAAAAAAATCTGAAAAAAATAGTTGAATTTTAAATGAGAAAAGATCAATTTTTAACAAAATAGCTGACTCTACAGAAAGATTTTTAAAGAAAAAGATGAACCATCAACGATCATACAATATTTGATATTATTCCCACAAAACAAGATTTTAATTTGAGTGAATTTAACATAAACATCATCAACCAAATCAAATTAATTTTCTACAAAATAAAAGAAAAAAAAATCATGAGCTTTCACGGTTTCGAGAGCAGTCGATTTCTCATGATCAGTATCTCGAAAAATATTAACTTCTTAAAAGTTTTGCCTATTGAGATCTCTAGAGCTCCATCTTTATAGAAAAATTTGTTCGGATGGACTCTCACGCTTTTGCGGCGACAACCTTGATTTGCCAATTTAAAAAAAAATTATTTCTTTAGAACGACGAAATATCTATTTTTTCATCATTTTTAGGGTGTTTTATTTTAATGTGTGAAAATCTGCCATTTAATTGTGCACTGTTTACAAGATTATCATATGTGGAGAAAACTTCGTGGGGTTCGGAAGTGATAACAAAAAGACAAATTGAAAATTTTTAGATGTTCAATTTTTCGCGAGTAAGTGGTGTGGTTAATCCTTTGTAATTTTTTTGACGGCGAAGATTATGTGCTGCAAATACATCCGAAATAATATCTACAGCTGCAGCCAAGTGGCTAAGGCGTCTGACTAAAAATCAGTTTCCCTTTGGTGTCTGACTAGAAATTAGATTTCACTTGGAAGCAAATGTTCGACTCCTAGTGACCGAGAATCCATTTTTTTAAACTTTATAATTGGCATATCGTGTTTAACGCGTTTGTCAAATTTAAATGAATTTGCCTTTTTTATTTACTTAGCACGATGAAATATATTTGTAACTATATTTGTATTTTTTTCATAAATTCCTCATTTTTGGCAGAAACTTTATCTTCTTTTTTGAAAATTGATCTTATTGGCTGCGAATCCAAATAATTTGTTTGTAAATGGTCTTCTTTATTCAAATTACAAGAGAGAATTGTTTTTTTTTTCATTAAAAATATAACGATTCCCTTTTTATTCTGAAAAACGATTTTTTGTTTGTTTTGAAAAATTAACTGCCTGGTAGAAAATTTACTTTTTCGTTGACAAATCATAGTGTCGAGTGGGAAAATTTACGTGTTTCGGCTAAAATTCGTCGTTTTGAGCAGAAAATTAATTTTCTTTCTTTTTTAAATTATTATTTTTGTTGCGAATTTAACTACATATTCGGTTACAAGTTTGTGTTTTTTAGTTGCATTCAACCAGCTAGGAATTAATATTTTTTTGTTGAAAATAAATTTGTTTAATTCAAAACGTAACTATTTTATTTTTGCTTAAAAGCATATATTTTTTAGTTGAAAATCCATCTCTCTTGATTAAAAATTACATTCTTGGTGAAAATTTATCTAGAAGGTTTAAAATTTAACTATTGTGTTGATTCATCTTTTTTAGTCGATAATTTACCTGTTTTATTGAAATTTCCAATTTCAAGAGAAAATAAATTTGTTATTGAGCAGATTTTCGAAATTTAACAACTTGAATTTCTTGTCAAATTTAGTGAAGTCACACTGCCACACTTAAACATAACCTCAATTTTCAAACGATAAGTTTTAATTACAAAATTCTTATACACAATATTTACGGTACAATTATACGATTCAAATATCGAAAATAAAAAATAGAAGCTGGTTATTAGTAATGAAACACAAAAGTTAGTAATTTATTGGCAGCAAGAATTTGAATTTTATAAATAGATTGAAAAAATAAGTGTTCAAAATTTTAAAATAATTATGATAATTTATATGGTGATTATGACTTTCGATATTCAAATAATTAAATGAATTAAAATTTAAAAATATGCTTAGAATCAGACTATATCAAATTGTGTGTATGTGTAAACTGCCAATACTTTCAGGTTACAAAATGAATAAATCTGAATTACAGAATTTTGAATGAGATAATTGATTATTATTACAGGAGGGCGTAGTAGGCGTAATAATCACGTATCTATGCGTTATAATCGCGTATCTAATTTGTAATATTAAGAAAAATAGAGCAATAATCGCGACATAATGCATACCCTAACTAACGCATGATATTGCGCAATAACGCGTAAATTGCGCAATAACGCGGAAAAATGCCTGATAATGCATAATATGTAATTTTGCGTTAATGATGCGTAACAATGCGTAAAAATCGCGGAACAATGCACTATATTTCGTAATAATCGCATCAAAATGCGCAATAATGCATAATAATGCGTTGCAATGGATAATAATGCGTAATAATGAGCAATAATGTATAATACTTTAATGCGATACTGCTCATAAAGCGCGCAAAAATGTGTAAAAATAAAGTTATAATGCGTAATATTATGTAATAATAAATTAATAATGCATAATAACGCTTCTTAGTGCGTAATAATGTATAATGATCGCGTAATAACGCGTAAGAATCACTTAATAATGCGTATTAATGGGTAAAAAATGCACAATCGCGTAATAATACACCTTTATGCTTAGTAATGCGTAATATAGTGTTGATGTGTAATAATGGGTGACATAGCGAAATATTGCGCAATATTGAGCAATTATGTGCAATATCGCGCTGAAAGTCTGAAAATTTTTTATTTTGAGTGCTTCTAATTTGAAATATTTTAAGTTATTCAATTTTAAATGCTTTCGTTTAAAAATGATATACGTTCCATTTATTTTCATTCAATTCAAAATATTGTCTTCCTTTTATAATTTTAATGATATAAATTTGTTTGATTTAGAAAATGTTCAATTAAAAATGATTAATTATTAATTAATGTTTCAAAATTTTTTGAAACTTGCAATATTAAATTTTTTTATAATAATAGATTTTTTAGTTCTTTATATTTTTAATGTCAGGAAATAAAAGCTGGAGACGTGAACACGCGCTTCGCGCGCGTGCAGTTACTGTTAGTATGTCATAATGATATAATGATCAATATATAGAGACACTCCTGGTTCTTATTAAGAAAAAGATGATTCCGTGTAATACATGCAATTGCAATAGACTCTTTGCTTATTTTATGATGAAGATTCAAAACTCATTGAGTATTTTGCAGCAGATTTATCACTTAATCATAAGTTATCACTTTTTTCCTCCGCAATACGACATTCTTATCTCGTCAACATTAAAAATTAATATCATGTCTTATTGCTGCGGGTGATTCTTTTCATAAAGATCACTACAAGATGAGTTTTCGAGATTTCTAGATTGTGAGACCTTTGCAAGTGAAGTGTCATGCTGATGTGGATGAAAAAAAGAATGACATTTTTTAAATTCTTTTTTCGATTCGGAGAAGGGAATATAATTTATCATGCTGAGTGTACCGACTCTATTTTAGTCATGAACAAGCCTCGATCGGGTCATTATTCTTCTGGTAATTGCTACTGTATCGCTTTTACCTTAACGTGACCTTATAAATGATTTGGAATGTGAACAATCTTGAAGGTCATGACCCACTTTGCCCACGCACCTGTGTCTTTTGTACCTTCCCGGTAACAAGCGTTGAATTTAGAAAAATTTAGAATTTGTATTCCCTATGAATACGCGATTTTTCCTCCGTTTAAAAATCCCTCAACGGGAACAGAAAAAGTGCAAATCCTATTCCTCTCAATCGACTTAGTAAAATTTAAAGAAAGCATTTATTTAACCTATTTCTCGTTATTAAACCTTTTTATAATTTATAAATTCGAAAAATATTCAAATTTCTATTTATTTATATTTTGATGATTTATTTAAACGTCTTAAAAAATGCGACAAAGAAATCTATGCAAATGTGTGAATTTAAATAATTTTAACTCTAGAGAGGCAGAGTTGATTTGGTGAGAATTAAAATGTCAGAATTTACATTCCGCATGAAGGAATTAAAACAACTTTATGCACATATTTTGAGAACCTATTAGAAGGAATTAAATAAAATCAAAATATGACCACTTCTGTGGAATAAAAAATATCTCTGTGAGGTGCGTTACCGGTACAATTAGAAGGAATTAAATATATTGTAAACACGTTCTCTTTGGGAGAATAGAAAACTGTGTGGCGGTCGCTATGAAAATAGAAGTGAATAAATTTAGGAGGTATCTTATTCTTATTGCGGCATTTTAGACAGATGAAAAAATTGCGCATTCAAAATAATAGAATAATCTTCATTTTTGCGCTGAAATCTGAAAATATTAATTTTTCTCTATTATACGCTTATTTCCGGGTTCTACTGAGGATAATGAGGATAAAATAATTCTGAATTTGCGAGGCGAAAATGTTTTGATCTTATTCAAAGATTTCCGCGATGAATCGATTGTAAAATATTTTAGTACGGTAGCTGGGGAATGCTACTCGAGTATTTTTATTACTTCTAGTTTTTTTTTAGATTTGGTTGCATTTTAGGTGTGCAGTGTATATTTGCATCTAACAGTAAGCAGATCACAGAAAAAGCGAAAGATAAAGTTTACATCGGTTCCGGGTGAAAGATTCTCGGCAACAAAAATTAACCTTGCCGGATAAACTTTACATGAATCGAACATAATTTCCAATTTTTAACCGTGCCTGGATAATCTTTCGCCTTATAATCGCTCCATTTTTATTCGCGATGTGGCTAGAATTACGATGCCAGCGCTATCTAACGCCGTTTAACTTCATTAAATTGGAGAGAACTGGGGATTCCCATATGTCAGTTGATCAGTTGCTTTTTTCGCTTTTTTTTGAAAGGTATTAAATAAGTTCTAATTCATCTACAATAATCTAATTTATTTCGGAGGAGATGTATCAGTAAGGACAATTTTTTTTCGTATTTTTTGTTTGCTGATTCTATATATATTATTGAAAATTGCTCACTTCATCGTGATCAGGGATGGGTACGTACAATACATCACGTATATTAAATGGCTTTCGACATGTATATTACTACGTATATTACGTCCTTAGTTTTCTACAAATGTATTTTACATTTGATCACGGGACTATACGGGCGGGATTTTTGAACTCTTTACTCTAAATACACTCAATTGCCTTATGGAAATAACTAATATTGAGCAATTAATTCAGTATTCGTCATTATTATTATATCATATTACACGAGCTTATTGTCCTTCATAATCCGCAGCGTTTTCGAGCATGTGGAACACCAGTGTAAGTAATCGTTCGCGCTCGAAATTAATGTAGACGTATATTACGTCTTTTATGTATTATACGTAGAAAACCTCCAGTGACATGTCACAACCCATCTCTGATCGTGATACAGTAGACGAGATAAGAATTATTCTCATAACCTCAGTGAAACTTGCGCCGAAATATGTTTAATTCTTACCCGTTTGAAAGTCTTGCCTGCAAAAATTCTAACTTTTGCTTTTTCTATGTTGTTTTAAATCTGCTGTCCCGATTTATAGCTTGAATTTACTCATACTTTGCCGTTTTTCCATTGCTGCTGAGGATGCTGTAGCAGACGACAGCTTTTATTCCCTCGTAGGATAAACTTTCGCCAAATAGCATGTAAACTTTAACAGCGGGAAATTTTAAATGCAACAAAATTTAACTTCAGTTTTTTCTGTGATCACCCGGTAACAAGCGTTGAATTCAGAAAAATTAAGAATTTGTATTCCTATAAATACGCAATTTTTCCTCCGTCTAAAAATCCCCCAACAGGAACAGAAAAAGTGCAAATCCTATTCCTTTCAGTCGACTTAGTAAAATTTAACGAAAGCATTTATTTAACCTATTTCTCATTATTAAACCTTTTTTATAACTTATAAATTCGAAAAATATTCAAATTTCTATATATTTATATTTTGATAATTTATTTAAACGTCTTAAAAAATGCAACAAAGAAATCTATGCACATGTGTGAATTTAAATAATTTTAACTCTAGAGAGGCAGTGTTGAATTGGTGAGAATTAAAATTTCAGAATTTACATTCCGCATGAAGGAATTAAAAAAACTTATTACACATATTTCGTGAACTTATTAAAAAGAATTAAATAAAATCAAAATATGACCACTTCTCAGGTATAAAAAATATCTCTGTGAGGTGCGTTACCGGTACTATTAGAAGGAATTAAATATATTGAAAACACGTTCTCTTTAGGGATGGGCGATACTGAGAAAAAGTATCGATACCGACGTATCGATACTTTGAAAAGTTCGCTCTCGATCCGAGTACCGATCTGAATACAAAAGTATCGATACCAAAGAATCGACGACAAAGTATCGACTTTTTTTGGTATAAATGTTTTTGTCAATTTTTTCGACATTCATTTTACAGTTAAGGGTACGTGATACTTAGAAAATTGTCGGTTTTACCTGTGCTAGGTTCCCCGGATTTTTTCTTCCAAAAATAAAGATTTTGTTTTAAAAAATTAGGTAATTATAGTGAACATGCTAACGGACCTCTCTGAACTCTTCGTTTATGGAATAATTTAAAACATTTAATTTGGCTAAATTTGATTAATGTTCGTGTATTTTGAGGTTATGTGTGTTGCAATTTCGTACAGCTTTACTTTCAAACTACATAAAAACATTGTAAAAAAAATATAGTAGCATTACCGGAATAGTAGATAGTTGAAAACTGATCCTAACCTCAAAATAGTGCACATGCATACAATTCTTATTTAGCAGAATAAAATTTTTTGTGATTATCCCTCAAAAAGTTCGATTTACCACACGAGGAAGTATCACATACCCTTAAGGTTTTTCTTCTAAACTTCGAGTTCAAATATGATAGGTATCAACAAACAAAGACTGATGTGTATAAAAGTATAATCCTAATTTTTATTCAAATTATTATAAACTAGCAATTGGAATTGAGGCTAGTACATAATATGGTTAATTCCATATAACAATATTGTATAGTACTATTCAAACACTCGCAACTTTGGTATTGTTCACCTACGAAGTTTTTTATTTATATCTATCTTGTAACATTATTTAGTGCGAATATCACATTATTTAAACGTAATTGCATCAGTTATAACAGTATGTGTACATGATATATTTAATGTTGTAAACAATATTGTAGTATTCTTAAAATACGCCGATCTTTGCTTTTACGCCCCGGCGTAGTTATCTTATTACATTATTTACTGCGAATATCACATTATCTAAACAAAATTCCATAAGCTATAACAGGTGTTACGACGTAACAATCAATTTATCCTTATTTCTAACGAAAGAAATTGAGTATTTGATCTATGTTCTAAAGTTTGTCATCTTCAAGGTCCTTTATGGTA
>NC_046657.1:110454095-110460064 GCF_010883055.1 Belonocnema kinseyi | reverse complement strand
TATAATTAATAAATATATTATATACTTAATATACTTAATATACTTAAAATCCTAATCATAAAACTAAGTACATCGTCATTAAAGGCTCATTGAAGGCTCTTGCATTACCCACGGCACAATTATTCAAAAACTACCTTAAAAATTAATTATGCACTAATTTAAAAATTGAGTACAGTGGAATTGAAGGCTAATTTGAGGCGTTCCAACGACCCCAAAATCAATTTTTCAAAATCATCCCTTGACATTAAAAAACTACCCTTTACATAAAAGTTCTGATAAAGTGCACTAAATATGCACTAATCATAAAACTGGGTACATCAGAATTGAAGTCTCATTTTGGTTTCTCCAACGACCCCCCAAATCAATTTTCCAAAATCATCCCTCCACATTAAAAAACTACGCCTTACTTAAAAGTGCTGATAAAGTGCACTAAATATGCACTAATTGTAAAACTGAGTACATCAGAATTGAAGGTTCTTGCAAGACCCACGGCGAAATTTTTCAAGAGCAACACCTATCATAAAAAAACTACACTAAATATTAAATATTTGGCTTTTGGGTATTAAATGAGCCTTTAATGAGCCCTCATTTAAGGCATAGGTCTGACGTTCTTTGGTCAAATTGGTACTTCCAGCTTTACCCACCTGAAAACGTTTTCGGCTCGTACTCAGATAAATTTCTGGTACTGGGAACGTGGGTGTGCATAGTTAAAAATCTCCTTAACTACTTTTTATAGTTGTATCGAGAAATGGTTTATCCGTTACGGCACCTACGAAAAGTGACTATTGGAATGAGAAAATCTAGTCGCAGCAACTATGCGTTGATTGTTGCGACTAGGTTGCATGGTTACAATGACCCCTGAATCCGAAAAACAGGTTTTTACGAATGTGTCTGTATGTATGTCTGTCTGTCTGTTTTTCCGTTTGCCTGTCTGTATTTATGTCTGTCTGTGAACACGATGACTTTTGAAAAAATGAATCTATTAGATTGGCATTTGGTACACTCATTTAGTATCCTAAACTAAAGGTCAAGTTCTTTAGCCAGACATTTTGGATAAAAATTCAAAAAGTGGACACATTTTGAATATTTTGAAGACCATTTTTTTCAAAATTAAAAAATTCTCTGTACGGTTATTCATAGTATTCAAAAAGTCGAACAATTTGTACTCATGACTGTTTTCATAAAATCCAAAATTACAAGAATTATAGCATTTACAAAATTCTAAAAAACGCACGAAAATGACCATTTTAAGCCAAATAACGCACGATATGAAAAAAGTAAAATGAAGAAAAATGTTGCTTTTTGAATGCCCTACAAGATTATCTTAACAAATTTTGGAATTATCTTGAAAAATCAAAAACTTAAATTTTGACAGCATACAGAATAATAAAAAATACAAAAATTACATTGTTCGGCCAGACTATGCAAAATACGGTAAACACGGTAAAATTGTGCATTTAAAAAAGATCTAGAAATTTGGTTTTGAACCACTTTTTGATAGAATGCGTAGTTTTGGCTTTAATCATGAAAAACATCATTAACAGTAAAAAATGTGCCCGCTGCGTGAGCACATTCTTATTGCAACTTTTGTCTTTTAATTTCTTTTTCAACTCGTAAGTGGGGTTTCAAACGATTTAATTTTTCATGTTTTTGATGGTATTTTTTTACGATTAAAACCAAAAACAGAAATATCAAAAAATTATTCATAACAAATAAATCATTTTTACATTATCACACGGGAAAAAAATTCTTGAGGCGAACGAGTGAATCGAGAATATATTAAACTCAAAGAAAGTGTACGCTTGGATTAGGTAAAACGTTTAGTTAGAAGAGTTACACATTTAGTTACTTTATGTAAATTGTTCTCGTAAATCAGGAATTTGTACAAAATTACTAAGTTAGAAAGTTTATTGTTTTCGACAGATTATGTATAATTGTATTATCTTCAGATTAGAAAAAAAATTTAGTTGTTATAGAAATATATTAACTTACAGCAGCCAATTTTTCGTCTGGTATCGCGAAAATAAATTTCCCTGAAATCCGTGTAATGCATTTGGAGGTCAAGTTTGTTGTTTTTATCGCGTTTCTTGATATTTCAATATAGTTATCGCCTACAATCGAAACAAATGTAAATTATTATTACTACATCATAAACTCCATTTAATATTAACAATCGCGCACATTTTAAGTTGTAAAAAGCGTTTCACTGTCCAAAGTAAATCTCAACTGTCACTGCTCCCGATTATACCGTCGCCATTTTATTTCGCTGCTCCCATAATGCACCGGCGCTCTTCCGATAATTGCTTCAGACACCTATTCTTAATATCCCTATTATAGCTATACTTATTCGGGGTTTGACTATACGATATCCCTGGTACATGGAAAATGGTCAAGAATATTCATTTTCGCTGATCCAGGGATCTTTCTAAATTCCTTCGTTCGTTTTCAGCTAAATGTTTGGCTATAATAAGGAATAATATCCCTGTCACAGCTCAATTTTTTTTTAAGATGCATCAGAGAAGGTATTAAATTTGTGTAAAATTTGACCCCCCTCCAGCAGTTTTTGTCAAATGTCCACGTTTTGAGAGCCCCTGAACCCGAAAAATAAGTTTTTACGAGTGCGTCAGTCTGCCGGTCTGCCTGTATGTATGCATGCCTGTCTGTCTGTGAGCACGATCACTTTTGAAAAAATCTTTCTATTAGATTGGCCTCTGGTACACTCTTTTAGGGTCCTAAACTAAAAGTCAAGTTCGTTAGCAGCCATTTCGGATATAAAATTCAAAAAGTGAGCGCATTTTGAATATTTTTAAGACCACTTATTTCAAAATTCAAAAATTTTGAAATAAGTGGTGTTTATAGCATTCAAAAAGTTGAACAATTTATCCTGATGACTTTTTTCATAAAACCAAAAATTACCAGAGTTAAAGCATTAAAAAATTCCAAAATACACACGAAACGAACCTTTTAAGCCAAATAACGGAAAATAGGAAAAAAGGCAAGATAAGAAAAAGTTTTATTTCTAAATGCCCTACAAGATTATCATTACAACTTTTTAATTTTCTTAAAAAATCAAAAATTTAAATTTTGACTGCATACAAAGTAATGGAAAATCTAAAAATTACATTTTTTCATGCAACAATTTCACAGTATTTCAAAGATTCTCAAATATAAAAATGCATTTTCAAAAAAAAAATGTAAACCAGATACGTGACGAGAATGTGTTCGTTACAGCCGAAGGAGCTTTAATAAAAGAGAATTCACAATCACCAAATTACTGTTGTCGATGTTTTCACCTTTAGTTTTAAAAAGTCCACGCACAAAGATCGAGCGCGTGGTGCGAGGTAAACTCATTATCGAGCGCGAAGCGCTAGATAAATATATTATCGAGCGCGAAACGCAAGAAACAACAGTCGAGCGCCTTAGGCGCACTGAAACTGGCGAGCCGCGCGCGCAGCGCGCAATGAGAATGTGTCCGCGAGGCGGGCAGATTTTTTCTTTTTTGAAAATACGTAATTAATTAAAATTAGAATAATTCACAATCAAACGTTTATAATCATTATCAGAAGTATCAATTAGAAATTCAAAAGTTAAAATCCTTTTATGAAATGTACTATTATTAATAAGGATAATCAATAAGAATAATAAATTAATCTAACACATTTTAAAATTGTAATTCCAAAACATATTGAACACAGTAATTTCGAAAAAGATAAATGATTTTATTCGATGCAGCTCTAGAGCTTCTTTTTAGCTTTTCTCCAAAATCATAGAATATTTCTCTTTGTTGTGGTAAGAATGTCAATCACCGATCGATATACGAGGCAATCCAAAAAAAAATGAAAATAGCAGTATGATGAAGAGTATTAAGAGGAATAAAAAATTAGACTCAAACACGATTTTAAATATTCTTACCTGCCACTCATTACATTGAAGACGTTGAAAGAGGAAAACATCCAACCAGAATTGACGTGAGCATACCTAAAAGCTGACACAAGCTTCCTTTTTTCCTAGCCGGAGCGACAACATTTTAGCAGTAGGAACGTCGAGTCCCTGGTACCCACAACGCGGACATAAAGTTAAGGACATTTTTAACTACGTCTACTAATTACTGAAACCAGAAACTCAAAATATGAGACACATGACTAGTAATCACGTCATTGTAAGGAAAATCCTAGTTTTTAAGCAACCAGATTTTCTTGTGCTCACAGCTCTTTTTTCTCTACTACATTTTATCTAGTCATGAGAACTAAGGGCTATTTTGCTCAGTGTACTGAAAACACTCTTCAATTAAGTCCTTCTTATTTATTCCCTTGGTGCATAATATACTACCATGACACCATTATTGTTGACAGGTTTGGCGGGGTGCGAACTGTGAACAGGCCGGCATCTGCCCGGTAATAAGCTTAGAATAGCGAAAAATTAATATTTTCAGATTTAAGCGCGAAAGTGAAGATTATTATATTATTTTGAATGCGCGATTTTTTCATCTGCCTAAAATGCAACAATAGGAATAAGATACCATCTAAACTTATTCACTTCTATTTCCATAGCTACCGCCACACAGTTTTCTATTCTCCCAAAGAGAACTGGGGATGGGCGATACCGATGAGATACTTTAGGTATCGAGTACAAAGTACTCGAGTACAAAGTACTTGTACTTCGAGTACAAAGTACTCGATACTTCGATTCTCGATACCGATACTTAGAAGGTCGATGTGTCGAGGTATCGATACTTTTTACATTGGTATCGAACACTTCGATTCCTTTATTTCTGCGGCTTGATGTCAACGTTCGTTCTTTCTTCATCCAACAGAAACTGTAATTGAAAGAAGTCGTGCGCTGATTCGTTAATCGAATCTGACTTTCTGTTGCGTAGCGAATAGCGAATCAATTCTTATATGGAAATTTATTTGATCTTCGACCTCAAATTTGGAAATGACAGGAGCCGGGTGCCGGCGCTTGTCGTTTCTCTTTTGTTTCGACGGAGTTCTCGGAGTAGTGGTGGACAGCGGCTAGTGGCTTTATTCCTGTTAATCCTATTTTAGCCGCTCTGATAAAAACGTAAAAGTAAGTATTTCTTTCTTTATATGACTAATGAACGCAAATTATAATCGTGCAATTCTATTCTAAATATATGATTTTGTACCAGAAAATATTCTTAATTCTAACCTCAAAATGATGTCTTTCAATCTTGTACGTAAATTCATTTGAAAAGAATGTAACATATACTTATTTTACTATTTATTTGTTGTATATAGAATTTGAAGTGTAAAGTGTAAGAGTCTAGTGGTCTTGGACTTTTGTGAATTTGTAACCTATATATAACCTCAAAATTGAATGAATTCAATTTTGTTAAGAAGCCATGCTTCTTAGTTTAAAAAATCGTATTTTTTGACTAAAATATTATCTATCTACATACAGATCCACATTTCGTAACATTAATTTAGGTATTTTGAAATACTTGAATCATTATATTCATTTTTTAATGAAATACAAATAATTTTGATATGCTTTTTATGAAATTGTTTCAATTTTAACCTTGTCTATTTTATAATTTTTGAAGTATTTTAATTTGAAATTGTCAATTTTTTTAAATAAAATAATTCCATTTTTAACATATTCTATTACAAATATTTAGAAATAAGGGAAATGAGGCTAATAGAAAATAGAATAATTTTGACAAATTTAAATTTGAAACGAAAAAATGTCGAACGTTTTAATTCTAAATTTAAATTTACACAGCTTTGAATTATTTAAATAAACATTTCAAGGTATTAGCCTAGATTTGCTACAATAGTTCAAAGTTTAACCCTCTGTGAATCGTAAACTGTCAGGTTTTTGATCTCCAGAATTTTAGTAGAGACCCTGTTGTTTCTTGGAAATTAACAAACATTACTTGAAATTATTGGTGTGTTGTCATTGAATAAAACAAGCTCATTTTATAAAACAGAACATATAAAAATTTATTT
>NC_046657.1:110448407-110453995 GCF_010883055.1 Belonocnema kinseyi | reverse complement strand
GGTACTACTCTATTCATTTGGAGTAGTTCCATGGACGAAGAACGAGCTCAGATCTCTTGATATCGGGACAAGAAAGGTTATGCACATGAACAAAAGCACGCACCTTAAGTCTTCCGTTCCGCGATTGTACATCTCACGCCGTCCAGGGGGTCGCGGAATATTGAGTGTTGAATGTCTTCACAACAGGATTATTCTGGGTACAGCACATAGAGTTGCAAATGGAAGAGACCCTCTTCTTAAAATGGTCAGGAATCACGAAGAAGTGGGCCAAGGAGCGTTTCTGTACAAAGCAGCGGAGGAGGCTGCTGAAGCACTCGGACTTAACTTCAGTATTAGGGGTGAGCAAAATGCATCAAATCTTATCTAACTCGAGTACTCACTCCTGAAGGCCCGGATTAAGAAAGCACAAGAGAAAAACTTTCGTGAACAGCTCCTCGATAAGAGGATGCTTTTTGCATGCGAAGACGGTGTCATTTCCACCTTAACATATCGTCGCCACATTTTGAGCCGAGACATTTCCGATGATAGCTGCAGGGCGTGTCATGCACACCCCGAGCATTTAGCGCACATACCATCTAGTTGTCCAACTCACGCGGGAACGACCTACATTCAAAGTCACAATGCGGCACTAAGAGTGCTTTATTACCATTTCTGTCACTCCTACGGCATTAACCTTAATATCGCTCCTCTAAATGCTCCTAGGAAAATTGAGTCAATTGTCGAGAATCGGAAGTGCCGCATATACTGGAACTTTATATTCTCGACAGTTGTTTCTGTTGCTCACTCGAGGCCTGACATGATTCTTCTTGACTTCGAGAAGCGAACCATGTTCGTTATCGAATTTTCTGTACCAGCTGACAAAAACATCATAACCAAGGAGAATAAAAAGAAGGAGGTATCGAGACCTTATAAGGGAGTTGCAACGATTGTACCCGGAATATTCTGTTAAATTGATCGTCCTTATCATCGGCGCTCTTGGAGGTGCCAAGCTTTCACTTGCTAATGGCTTAAAAAGCATCCCTGCTTGTCAACAATATGCTAGAACACTTGCGGGAAAAATGCAGAAGGCAGTTGTCCTTGGGTTGCTCCATGTTCTTAGGGTGCACGAGGCTTTTGCTGGATCGTCGTATTGATTCCTTTACAGACTGTAACCACCTATCTCACGGTCGTGAGACGTGGTTGTGGCTGAAATTTTACCGCGATTCGCCGGCGAAATCCTGCGGTTGTCCTTACGACAAATTTTTAATTATATATATATAAAGCATGAATATGGCTGTGTTTTCATGCCTGTGAGGTTTAGGGAGTTTGGAAGATTTATATACCATAATCAGATGCATAGTAGTAGTATTCTATGACACCTGAGGATGCGCAGTCGTTTTTTTGGAACCCCTAGATTACCCCTGAATATATCTACCAATTATTCTACGCGGGCTAAAAAAGACTACTGCGCAGCCGTTGGTCCCATAGTAAACTTCCAAACTTTCCTGAACCTTGCCGTGCAATAGTGCGGTAGGTATCCAATTCGCCTAAAGTTTAATTGACCAAAATTTCATTTCACCTAATCAGGTATAGTTCGTGCACAGTGGTAAAATGTTTTCGAAAGATGGTCGTGTGTGTGTTACTAAACCTATTTATTGCTGCGTCAAGTTTAAAATTACAAAAGAATTATATTAAATACGCTGAATTTAATTGTCCATTGTCAAATTTCTGACTTAAGAGTAGTTGAAGAATAATTTGTTGATTAATGAAACAGAAGTTTAGTGAACGTTTGAGTTGCATTTGTAAATTGTGAAGAAGTAGAGAAATAAGTATGTTTTTATGTTGAAACGCCATTAACATTAATAATTTTATAAGAATCAATGTACATTTATTTCCATAAAATATTCCGAAAATAAATTTTCTTACTAATGATAAGTGTTGAGAGTCACGGATGGTAAGGTTATGAGTGTATACTTACAATTTGACAGGCTGCTCAATGTTTTGTAGGTTATTTTTCAGAAGGAGAGTGAATAAATAAGAAAAAGATTGTTTGAAAAAAGATGTATTCATGCTTAAATGTCATGAATATTATTAATTGTCTGAGAATGAATGTACATTTTCAGGGTGGCCACATGACAGGGAAGTCAGGGAAATGTCAGAGAAATGTCAGGGAAAATAAAGTTTGTCTCGGAAATGTCAGGAAAATGAAGCAGCTGTCAGGGAAAATAGAAATTTATATGTTTTTATAATATTTTGGAAGCAGTTCCTAATATCAATGTAAATATTTTTTGAATGTACATTCTTTAAAAATATAATTCGATTCTTAGTTTTTATTTGTAGTTATTTCTTTATTTACTAGGCTAGATTTTTTTCTATTTTTTTACTTTTTAATGTGATATAAACATTTGGGCAAAATCAGCCCTTATTCTAAAAAGCAACCCCCTGTGCTGCAAAAAAGTATTTAAAAAAAGGAAACTATCTAAAAGGAAAATACTTATAAAATATTAACACAGTATTTGTAAAGCATAACTAAGAAGCAAAATTATGACTGATGCAGACTGATGCCAAAAATTGTATACATTAACTGTTGAAATTGTCGTGCTTTTAATTTTTGTACTCTTTCTTTATTTTCCAATGTCATATAAATCGCTTTTGTTAAATATAACCCTTCTATATAAAAGAAACACCCTGTAATGAAAACACGCATTGAAAGAACTCGATATATACATAGATTATAAAATGGTAACATTGTACTTTTAAGCATAATTATTTCTCGTCAAAATTATTTTCCAGTCTATGTGTGTATATTTAAAAAATGTAATTTGCCTTTTTCGATGCATCTTTTAATGATTTTAAACAACTACCAGCTCAACAATTATTAATGAGTAAAATCCATTTTCATATAAAGAACAATCTAAACGTCCAGAATGGTTGAAAATTTCTTGAGAGCAGACTTTTTATAAAAAAAAAAATCTTTCAAATAGTTATTAAAACTATATTTAAAGATAAGTTGGAATTATTTTGAAATCCTAAAGAGCACTTTTGTGAATAGGGATGCTGGGGATCTACATGTATGTTGTAAAATACATTCTGTCTTTTATCTGTGTTTTATCTTTGATCTTTTATCTATGAGAACCATTTGTCCAAATCACATTCGAAAAAAATGCATTCCGTTCTGTACAAAATTGTCATATAATGTCAATAAAATTATGATTAACTTCACGATAAGGGCAGTTTTTTGGGGTTAATAAAACTTAATCATTTACAGCATTGAGTCGATAAAAAAATCAAGTGAACGATCTACCTGGATAACGTTGAACTTGTATGGTTTTCCCTAACGCAGTTGTCCAGAAATGTACATAATCTACCACTAATCAAATTCAGATAAATTTTGCGATAAGGGTATTTTTATGGGGCTACTAAAACTTGATTCCTTACAACATTGGGTCGATAAAAAATCATGTGACCGATCTACATGGATAAGGTCGAATTTATATGGGTTTCACTCAAAAAATGTACATATTCTACTAGCAATCAAATTCAGACCAATTTTGCGACAAACGCAGCGCCGGATTAACATTCATCCATATCGAAAAATAAAAGTTTAAATAACGCGTAAATTTTGTTTCGGAAAATCTTCATAAATATTAAAGGATCGTTTGTGGCCTTGCAAAGAGTAGGTGGAAGAACAAAGTTTATTTATGAAAATAATTATTATCGACGGACGCATGCAGTCTTTACAACAGAAGTTTGACCTCTCACTTTCTCTGTCGGCAATCATGGAATCTGTTTTACCCACAGACCCGTAGAAGTTCGAAATTGTCTACTCGCTGCGCTAGTGCTGCTCTGAAACAGCTGATATGTATGTCAGACACGTGCAATTTAATGATTTCAATTTGTTTATTTGCATCAAAAGTGTAAAAATTAGTTGTTGAATTTTTTGTGTTTAATGTTCGTGAGCGATTTTTGTTATTTTGCCCCACTTTGATCAATATAAACCTCATAACTAGCCCATTGACAACATTGCAAATTGCTTGTAGGGTTTAACGACAGCACGGTCGGTATTTCTCCAAAATAGTAAATTTTTTCAGTAGTCTAATTATTTAGGACCAGAGGCATATTCTTGCATGCCTTCTATTTATCGTGCCAAATTTTTAACACTGTATCTCATTCCGTGTAGACGTAAGTTGGGAAAGAAAACTTCCACTGGTATTTTCTTCAAAAAATTTGTTTTCTCATAATTTCCACCGGAACAAAGCAGAGACGTGAACTTTATTACCTCCTCTTTCATTTCCCAAACTTTCAGAGCGATACCTCATTTCGTTTAGACGTAAGTTGGGAAAGAAAAACTGAAGACCAGGTATGGTCATGTGACCCTCTCGTCACATGGCCTTAAGGACAGAGAAAATCCCAATTTTGCTCTAACGTAAGTAATTTTCTGGGGGCACTAGCCCCACCGTGCCCCTTGGTAAATCCGGCGCTGGACAAGGGTTTTTTTGGATATGCTAGAATTTCATGCCTCAGAGCATGGGATCTGTCGACAACCCACGTGACTGATATACCTGGAGAAGTTAGACATTTGAGGAGTTTCGATAGTAGCAGAGTCGAAAAGATTCTCAAAGGTCTTCTCATCAAACTTAGTCATATTTCACGTTAGGGGTGGTTTCCTGGGGTAGTTGGAACATAATTCCTTACCATTTTAACCCGCTGGGAAAATCAAGAAACCGAATTAACTTAATAAAATCGAATTTCCACAAGTGCGAATCTTGAATATTTATTAGCAGAAACACCATTACCCTGTATTTAAAGGAGATAGTAAACCGGCGACTTGACATTATGTGATAATTATGTACAGAACGGGGTGCATTTTTTTGTGAATGTGATTTTGGGCAAATGGTTCTCATAGGTTATTACACATATAAAAGCTAAAATGTGTTTTACAACATAAACGTAGATCTCCAGCATCCCTAATCACACGGCTGATTTTTAATGGTTTAAAATTATTTCAACTTATCTTTAAAAATAGTTTTAATCACTAATTGAAAAAAATAGCTTAGAAAAAGTCTGCTCGAAACAAATTTTCAATCATTCTGAACATTTAGATTGTTCGTTATATGAACAAGGAATTTTTTTCGTTAAAAATTTGTTGTGCTGGAAGTTCCTTAAAGTCATGAAAAGAGGCATTAAAAAGGTCAATTATATTTTTTGAATATACACACATAGACTTGTAAATACTTTTTTAAAAGATGTTGCAATTTTAGCTTATACGGGGGTAGTTCAATAAGTCCTTAGAATGACCAACAGATGGCGCGCGAATCGCTCCAAATCATCTGTTTTCAGTCAGCACCACTCCCGACTAGATATATTGTGCAGTCACAGTCCACATCTTCTGAGTTTACGTGTTTTTATAACCAATTGAAGAAAAAAAAATTGTTCGTTAAGAAAAATTGAAAAAAACGAGTTCAGAGCGGTAATCAAACATTTTCATTTAAAGGGTTTAACTACAAATGAGATAAAAAATGAATTGGACTCAGTTCATGGAACATCTGCCCCTGCCTTAGCAACGGTTTATAACTGGGTAAATGAATTTAAGCGTGGTCGTACATCAA
>NC_046657.1:110443602-110448307 GCF_010883055.1 Belonocnema kinseyi | reverse complement strand
AGACTATGTAGAAAAATAATCAATAGTATTTTTGTATTGTTTTATAAATAAATAAATATTAAAAAAGAATTCCGGTTAATATTTGATTCACCCTCGTACTTTATCGGTGTTTAGAGAAACCTTTGCTAAGACAGAGATTTGCTACGAGGAGCAACAGTTAATAATTAATATAGATTTAACATCCTATCCTTAGAGCAACGATTATACCTACAGAGAAAGAAGGAGCGAGGTAGTACGAAGAGGGCAGCAGCTACGCACCCTTTTTTTTGGGGGGCCGAGGAGGGGGAATCTTCTAGAAGACACCCAAGAAAAGTGGGTAGTGTCGGATTCGCTTGGAACGCCTACCGACTAAAACCCCTCCCCGTTTGGTTACCAACCCTGAAGGTTATGAACCAAGTTAAAAGAAAAAAAGGAAACAACGAAATTTGGTGGTCCGAGCAGTTAATACTGCAAGGACACTCGCGCATGAAGCGAAACTCGGAGAGAGAAAGATGGGTGAGTTAAATTAGAGCGGCGAGACTAGAAGGCAGGGCCTTCTAAAACGGTCGCAAGTTTTACTTGGTTTCCGAGAGGATTTGTTTGTTGCGGATGAACCAAGGAATGTTTAAAGCGGAGCGGAGAAGCCGCATATAGGTGCTATTTAATTTAGAAAGACGATTTGGGGTGGCAGAGCCCCAGATAGGAATCGCGTAGGTACAAATGCTTCTAATTATAGCGTTGAAGGCACGAGCTTTGGTGTCTCGAGAAACTGTTGGGTTATTAAAGAAGGGTTTTAGTAAAATAAAGGCCCCATTGGCTTTGTTGCGTGTAGCGTGGATTTGTTTCGACCAAGTGATTCTTTTGTCAAAAATGACGCCGAGATATTTTGCGGAGGCACTCCATTCAATGGGGAAAGAGTTTATAAAGAGTTTAGAGGGTTTACGCTGGCGTCGAGAAAAAAAAACAGCTTCAGATTTTGACTTTGACGCAATTAAAAAGGATATCTATTGAAATGTCAGCAAAGATGTCATTTAACAATATGCGAAGTATTGTAAATTTTTATAACATGTTTTTTGTCTAGGGAGTTATGAATGTGTGCTACCATATATTGTATTTATACTTTTGCGAAAAAGAAGTAATAAATCAGATTATTTAATTACATATTTGCCTTATATATTTCTGACCTTTACTGTTTAATTATTATTTAATTTAGCAAAATGTGATTAATTTGCATAGCGCTTAGGAATTAGTATCGATTTTTTCAGTGTTAGATTCCTCCGGCTTTTTTCCTAAGATAAGAAATATTTTGTCTTCAAAGTCTGGGAAATGATATCGAACGTGCTAACGAACGTCCCCGCACACTTTGTGTTTTTTTTTTCAAAAAATTTAATATTGCTAACAACGTGTGTATATATTTCGAGGTTATGTGTGTTACAATTTAATCTCCCGGAACTAACCTTGTGTGCAGACAAGCAAAAAAGTTTATTTCATCAATAATTTCCAAACTATCGGAAAGGCAGATATGAAAAACGACGTAACCTCAAAATAATGCAAATGCATAAGATTTTTATTTCGCACAATAAATTTTGTTTGTCATTATCCCTCAAAAAAGAGTCCGGGGACGTCCAAAATGATATCTTATATCATCTCCGGATTCGGTGTTTGAAAATTTTCATTTTTGTGGAAAAAAGCCGGGGGAACTGTACCCGATTGACCACAGGACTAAGTATCACATGCCCTTAATACTAGAAAATTCAGTTAATTTTGCCTATGATTAAATTTTGGGAATTATGTATAATAAATACATTTAAAATTAAAATAAAGTATTTTCAATCAAATTTCTTGAGTGGAAAGTATCTTTTACTATGTCCACACATTGTTTATTTATACTACATCACTAATTAGGTTCATAACAAAATTGTGAAACACATAGACATAAGGCAAGTAACATATCTTTTGAATTGCAAAAAACGTAGATTTTAAATATAATATTTATAAATTACTAATTGAAAAATACAAAAATTTTATATTTTGCATTTCATTCCTTGTTTGGTACAAAGGACCCCCTTCTGAGAAGGCTCGGCGGCTGTACTCAAGTCTGTTTCATACACTTTTGCCTATCAGGACGACTGAGAACTACTACCTGACCGCTCGGCTGGTAAGAAAAATTGAAAATTGTTAAAATATTAATAAATTAAATTACAATAGGCTGCTATAACTTCATTACATAATTATAGGAATATTAAAAAAGATATTAAACATTCGGCTAATCGGTTAAACCTGAATTTAAAGTTTTAGTAATTTTGCATTTACTTAAATATTTCGTTTCTTATGGACAATACTAACGGATTTTCCTTAACTTTTGTTTTCATGTTGAAAGGGGCTGCACTTGTTTTCAGTTCACCATGGATACACTCCCGAAAGTGCATTGCTGTTTTTCAGGCGCCGAAAACGCTATTAATTTTCAATTAAACAAAACAACAAGCCCATTTTCCGCAAAGAAGCTAGAGTCATGTTCATGTATATGCCTTTAAATTATTTGGTGACAATATAAGACCGAAAAATTTATCCTTGTATGTTTATTTTGTATTATTCTAAACACTAACTCGTTTAAAGCACCTTAACATTTCCACGTTAAGCAGGTCAGGTGACGGAGCAGGTCCAATCAGAACCGCTGATGACGTATCAACAAACTTTAAGAAATTAACAATTTTATTACAACTTAAATGATTTGGATAAACAGTATTTGGAATGCGTTTTGAAACCTGCTAGTCTGCTTAGCGTCAGGACTGGACCAATCAGCACCCTGATAAACATGTCAAAAAACTTCGAAATGTTTAAGATTTTATTTTATCTATCATTTGGTTGAGATCATCATAGATCTCAACCAAAAAGCAATTGTCGATATTTCAACTAAAGCAAATTTTTAGTTTAAAACATAAAAGTTGAATTCATTCAGAAAAGAAGAGTTTGCAATTACCAGACAATCGCTTCCGCGTGCTTTAAATATGCTTTGTACGGCTACCGATAGTGTTTACGCTGTCAATGTTTATTCATGTCATAAATAACCTAAGGAAACCTTGTTAAGTCGAACTATGCTGGCATATTTTGTTTTTCTGGCTAGTGGATGTATACAATATTCAATTCTAAAGTTATTAATAAAATAAATATCAATTCGACATAAGCAAATACAAGTAAAAATGAAATTGTAAAAATCTGTTTTAATTATTGTAAAATTAAAAAAACAAAATTTTGTACCAGAACGTTGGTAAACTTTGAGGGGCACCTGCAAAGGATCGTAACGATACGATCCTGTAACTCGACGCCGATTGGATGAGGGGTAAGACCACGTGAGCTTACAGTGTTCGATAAGCCCAATCCCGATGTGTTACAGTGTCCGAGGTTCGACTGTATTTATTTTCAAAACCACAACCTACTCATACATAACTGTCAAAGACAATAGCAGTACTTGTAATCTCGAAAACAATTAGCACGCTCTCAACTTTATGCACACTCATAATCTTACCATTTTTCATCCTCAAAACCTGTAATTATAAAGAAAAACTACTTTCCGAATATTTTCAGGAAAAAAATCAGGGTGGCTACAAGATTGAATATTTTAATTTCCCTAACAGTTCCCTGGCATTTCCCTGACATTTAGACGAATTACCCTGACAGGAAATTATTACAAAAGCGAATGAGGTTTCAATAATGTACCAAGTAGAATAGTGAAACAAGCCAGAAAAATGTGCTTTACGTGGCAGTGTGGATAAATTAAGGTCAGACAACTCAGCCGTGCCACTAACGAAAAACAAAATGTTATATAATGGATATTTTATGCTATTTTTCACAACTATAAAAAGTTTGTTTTTCCCTATTAGTTTTTGAGAAAACAGGGTGGCACTATCTTGCCGTCAACTCAGCGGTACCCTCTACAAAAATCATGAAATTTAAAAAAATGACTAGGTTAGATTTTTTTGCTATTTTTTGGCTTTACAATACGCTATGAATCAATTTTGTAAAATCAACCCTGATTTTTAAAAATTCCTCCCGCCCCCCCCCCCCTAATGAAAAAAGTATTTTTTTCAAGTATTAAAAAATGACTAGGTTACATTTTTTTGCTATTTATCTGCTTCCCAATGTGATATGAAACACTTTTTTCAAATAACCCCTTATTTTAAGAAGCAACCCTCTGTGTTGCAAAAACGTATTTAAAAAAAAAAACTATCTAGATGTAGAATACTTATAAAATATTAACACAGTATTTTTAAAGCATAACTGAGGAGTGAAATTATTCTTCACCCCTAATCGTTAAAGAAACAACCCCCGTATTTGTATCCGAATACAAACCTGCAGACTGATGCCAAAAATCGTATACATTAACTGCTGGGATTTTTGTGCTCTTTCTTTATTTTCCAATGACATATCAATTGCTTTTTTACAATTAACCCTTATATAAAAAAGCAACACCCTGTAATGAAAACACGTATTGAAAATAGTCGTTATCTACATAGATGGAACTTACTTATAAAATAGTAAAATGGTACTTTTGAGCATAATTATTTCTCAGCCCTAATCTTTACAGAAATAACCCCCATAATATACGAGGGTAGTTCAATAAGTTCTTAGAATGAAGTATAAAAACAATTTTTTTTGGGTAAAGTTTTTTTTATTTTTCAACATAATCTCCTTGGAGCTCTATACACTTGGTCAATCGCTTTTCAAG
>NC_046657.1:110432794-110443502 GCF_010883055.1 Belonocnema kinseyi | reverse complement strand
ACCGGCTTCGTCTTTCCTTCGCCATTCTTCACTCGCCATCTTGGACTCGGGAGTGTAATGATGCACCCATGTTTCATCACATGTCACGATATGCTTCAAAAAGTCTCTCCCTCCCGCTGAAATCGATTCAGGTATCTTTTACTGATTCGCAGTCGGATGTTTTTTTGATCTTCGTTCGATAACTTCGGGAACCATCAGGCACAGATTTTTTTGAAATCAAGATGATTTTTAATGATTGTTTGAGCGCTTCCATAGCTAATGCCCACCTGTAAAGCTATTTCATGAATAGTGAACCGCCTGTCACTTTCAATAAGGTCACGAACTGCACCAATGTTATCGCCAGAGACACTTGACCTTGGACGTCGATTATGACTCACATTTTTCACACTTTCTCGTCCACTCTTAAACGTTTTGGCCCAATCAAACACTTGAGTTTTAGACAGAGTATCATCCCCATACTGATCCTTCAATCGAGTCAAAATTTCGCACGGTTTAACGCCTTCTGTAGTTAAAAACTTTATTATAACCCGTTGTGCAACGGACGCTGGAACCTGTTGCTCACTCATAGCTGTACTGACGAATTGACTGAGTCAAACAGCTCACCAAGCGTTTTACCCACTCCTAATACACTACATTACAAGAACCTACACTGTGAGAGTGCTTGCTATTGGCTAAGAAAAGTATTTGTAAAATTCCGGTTTATATTTGATTCACCCTCGTAGAAGCAGGGATTCTGATCTGATTTACAAAATTCAAATTACTATAAAATTGTAATGCTTTTGCAATTCTAATCCTTATTTTATTTGTGAAATTAGTAACAATATTAAAGGTTCGCCACAAAAATTAATTGTAATGCTAATGTTGCAAATAAGTAAATATTTATTTTTTGAATTGGTATTACACAAATCCGGTCTATTAAGTTTAAATAATATAAATGTTTATTTGAAATGGATAAAGAAATATGTATTACATTTTCAATTCCTTACGGCAACTTATTATTGAATAATTTGTGTTGTGCGTCAAATAGATCGGGATTACCAGAAGTAATTACCACTTTAAATTGATATAAAATAGGTATATTTGGGAGCAACAAGTTACCATGTCTCTTGGACAAGCGGGTGGCGAGAACTAGCCAGTCAACCCGAAGAGACGGTTTCCATAGGTTTGCATCGATTAACGCTTCCAGATGCGCAGGTGTACATTCTATTGATTATTCTTAACGTGAACTACAAGTATTATATAGAGCATTATATCGCTTATAATCAGGGTACATAACAATAGAGCATTATATCGCTTATAATCAGGGTACAAAACACCCCCTCTTTAGATATTATTTCGGCCTCGAACTTCTTCGATTTTAGAAATGAACCCTTCTCGTACTTGACGGTCTTAAAAGAAATGTTCGTGGTTGTACCATTTCTACAGCAGATGTTTAAGTTACAGCATTAGGTTAATTGTCTACTCTATTTTTGATACAAAAAAGTACAATTTTCTTAGGTATACATTTAGTTATAAATTTTAGTATTCTACACTTAAAAAGAAAGTACATAGCTACCGATCCTATCGCTATATAGCCTAACCGATGTAACATATTATTAAGTATATTTTGAACATCGTTTAAGCTAAGTTATGCTTTTCTTAGTACATCTATATCAATTTGCTTGGGCATTTGAATTAATTTATTTTCTAGGTTATCTAAATTTCCTAAGTTATACTGCAAATCACAAGTTTCATTGACGAGGATCGTTTTCGTTATATTTAAGTTTTTCGAAAGTTCAAGTTTCTCATGGTCGTTATATATTTCACAGTCTTCGCCGGTAATTTTTTTACATTTGTTAATTGTCTCCTTATCAGTTGGTATGTAACTGTCTTCAAATTCAATTATTAAGTCGTGATCAGCAATTAGGGAAAGGAATACTTCACCAAATTTATAATCGGAATATGAATAATGTAACTCAATAATCCATTTACGACTGCTATTGAGACTGAACTAATATCGAGAATTTTTTGGTAGTCTTCTTCGAAATGGTACTTTGTTCTATGTTGCATAACAAATTCTTCTAACGTATTTTTCAAGATTTCGGGTGTTAAAATCTGAGGAAGCATGATTCCATACCTTCCATTATTAATAGCATCTGTTGCTATGTTAATATTCTCATTCATTTCTTCAATTAGGATTGCTGTCGAAATTAATTTAATATTAATGAAATTATCTTTAGTATTGGAATTTAGTTTTTCAATTGTTTGAGATTCTAACGAAATTTTATCCTTTACTTCGCGACCCGTATACAGTACTAATTTAAGGATCTTCATTTAGTTATTTAGGACGGAAACCATTTGATTATTATCAGTATTTAATTTATCAAATTCTGAATTCATTTGGTTCAAATCTGTTTCAGTCAGGGTTCTAGAAAGGGGTTTTGATATATCGCCTATAAAATTATCTAACCCTCTTTTATGTCTTTGTATTCCAAGTAACTTATGTAAAATTGTAATTTTGTTTATTAATCTGTCACGCCTATGTCTTATTAGGCTTATTTCATTTTGTGCTGTGCATTTATTTTCACATGTCTGTCCTTCTTCTTCTTCTGATGATGATGATGCTGATGATGAAAGTTTTTCGTCAGGTAAAGGTTCTCCTGACGGTTTTTTAAATTTCCTTACTAGCTATTTTAAGTTTATCTTTTAATGTTTTTTGTTCAATAATCATTGGTTTTTTACTAACAGTTTCATATTTTTCACTTTCTTTATTCAAATTTTCATTATCTAATGGCACTGTGATATCTGAATGATTTGCTGTTTTTTGATTTTGAATTGGGAATAACATTAACAAACAATCGGCTGCTTTGCTTTCTTTTTCTTTTACTTATACTGCCTCGTATTTGTATTCTTCAAGGCGTAATCTCCATCGAAGTAATCTTGAACTAGCGTCTTTCACGTTGTGAAGCCAAACACAAGCTTTATGATCAGTCTGAATTTTAAAGGGATTTCCTAGTAGATACTGCCTCAACCTTTTCACTGCCCAAACAATTGCTAAAAGCTCTTTTTCGCTAGTCCTATAATTTTCTTCTGCTTTGTTAAGTGTTTTAGATATAAAAAGACATGGGTGTTCTTTTTTTGACAATACAGCTCCTAAACCAAGATTAGATGGGTCCGTTGTTATAGTAAATTCTTCATTAAAAATTGGGAATCTTAGTACTGGTGCATTACATAAAAGTTCTTTTAATTTGTCAAAGCTTTCTTGACATCCTGGTGTCCAATTGAATATTACTTCTTTTCGTGTTAGGTTGGTCAGAGGTTTTGCTATTGTAGAAAAGTTTTTTATAAATTTTATATAGTATCCAGCTAATCCTAGAAATGATTAAATTTGTTTAACTGTATTTGGGGTTTTAAAATTTCTTACTGCTTCTGTTTTTGCTGGATTAGGTTTAACTCCATTAGCAGTGATTATATGTCCTAAATATTCTAATTCCGGTCTAAGGTATTCGCATTTAGATGGTTCTAATCGTAATGCTAAGTCTTTAATTCTCTCAAGAACGTCAATTAAATTCTTGTTATGTTCATCTAATGTTTTACCGAATACTACTATATCATCGATATAGACAAAATAATTATGGCCTATAAGTCCTCTAAAGGCATTGTCCATCATACGTTGAAATGTTGCAGGTGCGTTTGTTAACCCGAATGGCATTCTGTTATACTCGAAATGGCCTTGAGTTGTTGAAAAGGCTGTGAATTTTTTAGATTTTTCTTCCATTGGGATCTGGTGAAATCTTGCACTCATGTTGAATGCAGAGAAAAATTTAGCTTGTCCTAAATGGTCGAGATTATCATCAATCACTGGGAGCGGGTCTACGTCTTGGTCGGTATCTTTATTTATTTGACGATAATCTACTACCATCCTAAGTTTATTTCTCTTTTTTGGTACAACCCATAGTGGTGAATTGAACGGAGATTGTGAATGCCGTATTATTCCTTTATCTAATAATTTTTTTTCCCTTCTAAGGTAAATTCTCTATGTTTCTCAGGTAATTTATGTGACCTCAGGTTTATTATCTTACCTGAATTCAAAATGATCTTGTGCTCAGCTAACGTTGTACACGGTAGTGGGTGTGTATCTCATGTGAATATTTCATTCTATTTAATTATTATATTTTTGATTTCCTCTCTAACCTGATTTTCAATGTGATCTAATTTTGAATTTTTTAATAGTTCTATTATTCTTTCTGTTTCCTTTTTCTTTTGTTTTTTAGGATGTAAATTTCATCTTGTGACTCAATAGACATTATTCTCTCATAATCAATAGTGTTTAGTATTTTTATGGGTTTCATATTATAATTGAATAATGGTCAAATTATTTTATTATTTTTTATTTGATAAATACCATCTGATATTCCTTATTCATTTTCTATCCAAATCTTTCCGTCTTCCTTTGCTGCTTCTACTATGCAGATTTTAGAAATATTTTTAGCGATGTAGTTTCTGTTCTTTTAAAGAGGTAATTTCATGTCATCTAAAATTAGGAATTTTGTTGTGAGGGCGCACCTATGGTATTTTTCAAAGAAAGGTAGACCAATAATTCCAGCTTCGGGTAAAGGAAAATCGTCATCTACTATATGAAAAAGATGTTTTTCCCTTGCATATGGTATATAGGCTGCTTCTAATGACTGGTACCGGTCATTACCCATGCAAATTTCTTAAGGAACTTTATTTTTTCAAATTTATCAGGTAATTCATTCTCCTTTATAATGATGATCGATGCTCCTGAGTCAACTAGTAAATTGTATTCTCTGCCATTTTCTCTTCTTCCTCTAATGGATAATAATTGCTCACATACTGCTGATACAGGCTGACTCCTCGTATTCTATCTGTTCCAATTTTGTTCTCTTCCGTCATCACTTGGTTTTCTAAATAATTTCCCTTGTCCTCCTGTTCTATCGTTGTCCTGATCTGAGTTTGAGATGGTCGTTTGGGGGTTTGAATATTCCAAAAATTTGGAAATTTAACATAGCATTGCGCTGCCAAATGTCCTAACTTTCCACATTTATGGCATTTCATCTGCTATTCATCAATTGGTGAAATATTTCGGTTAGGTGTTGTAAATGAAAGTGGTGTTGTATTTGCCTGAGACCTAGATATAAATGTTGAGTATTGTGGTCGTAAAAACTGGGTTATAGGTTTATTCAAACTTGGTTTTATTATTCTGTTTTTATTTTTCTCTTTAATCCATATTTCCGCTTCTAGTGCTTCTTGCAAAGCTTCATTTAGACTTTCAGGTTTCATTGGCCATACTTGACTGGAAATTTCGTCGCGTAAATTCATGACATATTTTTCAACTGCCGCCTTTTCTTCTATTTTTAAAGCAATTTTTCGTTCTATTCCGAACTATGTTCGGTTTGTAAAGCGTAAGTTAATTAATTAAAAACGCTCCTGAAGCGTTGACTATATATATTTGTACGCTTTCAAATCCTTGTCGCACATTTTCTAGCTTTGATCTACATAACTCTACTGAAGTGGTTATGCTTAGATTTGATTTTAAAGCGGCATATAAATCCTCCACACTATTTATTCAAACATGTCTAATTGCTCTTTTATCGCCATCGATAATTCGTTCGGTTAAAATATAATCCAGAAGTAAATTGGGGTTGTCACACTGCAATCATGCACGTTTAACTGTTTTTATAAAATCGTTAACTTCTACGTCGTCGTTCCCCTTTAAGGTTTCTACCGTTCTTATTGTGTCTTTAGCCGGGATTAAATCACTACAGCTTTGAACTTGTCCGACTTCGTGCTGGTTTAATGATTCTAAGTTACGAATTCCGTGGGATGGTCTAGTGGGTGGTGGAGTCGGAGGGTTGAGTGGGGTGGACTTATTGATTCGACCGGGTGGTGCGTGCGCTGTGGTTCGAGTAGTTCTTTCTTTCGTCTTTTCGTTTTCGGTTTCATCGTCCGCAATCTCCGTGTTACTCTTAAAATTGTCGGTTTTAATTTCACCCTTAAATCCCAACGAATTTCTTAAAAACGATATTTCTTCCATTCTCCTATCGTTTGCGATAGTCAAAGTATTAATGCTTGATTCTATTCCTTCAATTTTAGATATCATCAATCTCAACAATTCATCCGTAGTCATTATGGAAAAGGATCGTGTTCTATTTTCGTTAGGAGAGGAAGCGCGAAGCATGGTTTCTGCTGTACGGAAGGGGTTGTTAATTTTCTCCACAATGTCTGTCGAGTCTGAGTCTGTTGACGTATCGTCCGTTGCGTAACTTTCATTTTCCCTATAATATTTAAATTCCAGTTTACCTACTTCCTTGTCTAATCTCCTTTTGATTTATCCTTTGCCTAATTTCAATTTTCCTGCTTTTTCTTTTTCTAACTATCCGTTTTCCGATTAAATTTTGCGTACCAGTTATTTCCCGTTTAAACAATGAGATTGTCTCACAGGGCTATATCCCACGTACAAACAAACTCAAAGTAAGTTTTTTGTTTATTGAGGAACACAGAGGTCAGGGAGCACCATGAGCATGTGTACCGTCGAAAGCCTAATGGGTTACAATAGTTTAATGACAAATTGATAACATCCAAATGTTAAAAATTTGCTTATCAAAACAATTAACCCTTACAAATTGTTTATTATTTCTTAAAACTAATCTTCTTTACTTACTGTGTATTTTCTTAGGAAACTGTAGAATCCTTGTTGTTGCGTCTTTCCGTCGTAGACCTGTTGCCTGGCGCGGATCGATATTTCCGGGGCGTTGACTGCCGCGTTGTAGTACTGCGTTTTTCGCTGCTTTCTTGTCGTTGCTTCTGCGTTACGTTGCTGCGTAGCTAGACCGTTGTCTCTTCCGCCTGATTGCGGGCCTCGTAGGGTTGTTACCGCGGTATGTTGCGTACCCTTTCAATTTTTCCTTTTTTAAAATCGAATTTTAGTTGGTTTACGTCGTTTAATACCCTACTTGATTCAGATATTAGTTTTACCAATTAAATTCGTTTCTTGATTAACAGGCTTTTCCGCGCACAAAGTCAGGAGTTCTTGTAGAATTTTGTAAAATTCCAAATGCCAATTCTGGTTTATAGGCTTTTCCGTAGAGAAAGACCACTTTTTCCAAGGTTCGTCACTTAGGTAATCCGCTTTTGATTGTTTAATTATTTCCGTGGAAATTACTATCGTGAAGGACTATCCTGACAGGATCGCCAAAAAATGTTATGCGTCAAATAGATCGGGATTACCAGAAGTAATTATAACTTTAAATTGATATAAAATAGGTATATTTGGGAGCAAGAAGTTACCATGTCTCTTGGACAAGCGGGTGGCGAGAACTAGCCAGCCGACCCGAAGAGCCGATTTCCATAGGTTTGCATCGATCAGCGCTTTCAGATGCGCAGGTGTACATTCTATTGATTATTCTTAACGTGGACTACAAGTATTATATAGAGCATTATATCGCTTATAATCAGGATCCATAACAATAGAGCATCATATTGCTTATAATCAGGGTACATAAGATTTGACACAACCTAATCAATATTGATCCTAGATTAGAAGTAAACTGCACTAATCGCTTCTATGTACAAAATAACTCCATAAACTTTTACTAAATTTGTACTATTATTCGAAACCTTTTCTTTTCTCTACAAATTTATAACTTGTAAGGTTGCAGTATTTAAATAAAAATTCTGTTATTATTTCGCAAGGATAAAAATCAAATAATTTCAGAATTTATTAAATTGATCTCTTAAATGTGGAACGCTTGCAAAGTTAAAATAAATCGAATTTAACCGATAAAGATTATATAATTTCGAATTAAAAGCCTTCAATGACATGTTTGACCGTCTGCCAGTTAACTTTTGCACCACTCAGAAGATCAGTCAAACTTCTCGTTAGTTTTTAGCATCCAAACAATCATTCCCCGTGGATTTCAAGAGTACTAAAATGACGTTTTTTCACTTGAATTTTTGACCATTTTAACGATAAATTGTTGCAAAATGCACCAATAGCTGTTAGCCAGTCAACGAATTTGGAACTGTTGACTATGAAAACAAAAGAATCTGAAATTAAAGTGAGTACTAAAATGACCTCCATGGAATTGTCGCGAGCTCCCGGGCATTTTGAAGACTAATAATATCTATATTTTCATAAAATATGTCCACGTGGACGAAGTACAGGGAGGGGGGGGGGGTGATTGTAAAAATTCCACGGCTGTCCACGTGGGTCGTATATAGGGGATCATATATAGGGTCCTAAATAGTATCCTATGTCCTCTTTCGTCTTTTCTGTGCTTTTTCCAAAAATTAAATTTTTTTATTATCAATTTAATGTTTAAAGAAAATTTAATCGGCATATCGTAAAATGATTAATTATAAATTAATAGATCTTTTTAGGCGAACAACTCTTGTCTGTTAATTTTAGTTCATACCTTGTGTCGTCTTTTTCAAAAACTTTGAATATTTTTATTTTGAATGTTATTTTTTACGACTAAAGCAAAAACTACATGTCCTATTAAAAATTATAGCTCTTTTTTGGATAAACAAGTTTTGTCTCGTTTTTTTTCGTAGCTTGTGTCGAAAAGCGATTTATTATACATTTGTAGTTCTTTTTAGGGCTCGCAATTTGTAGTTTTTAATTTTTTTCGTATCTTGCATAGTTTGACCAAAAAATAGAATTTATAGATTTTTCATTATTTTTGGTACGATCAAATTTAGAATGTTCAACTTTTCGACCAAATTAAAAAAGTTGTTATCATAATCTTGTAGGGCTTTCAAAAAGCAAGGTTTTTCGTCTTCTGACTTTTTTTTTCAAATCATGCGTTGTTTGTCTTAAAATGTTCATTTCTGTTTTTTTGGGGTTTTGAAAATGCGCGAACTCTGATAATTTTCTTTTCATAAAAAAAGGTCATAGGAATAAACTGTTTAAGTTTCTGAGTACTATGAATAACCGTACATAGAATTTTTAAATCTTAAAAAAATGTGGTTTAAAAATTTTTTGGTACGATCAAATTTGGAATTTTCAACTTTTCGATCAAATTAAAAAAAGTTATCATAAACCTGTAGGGCTTTCAAAAGGCAAAGTTTTTCTTTTCTTGATTTTTTTTCATATCATGTGTTGGTTGGCTTAAAGCCATGAAGATAAATTGTTTCACTTTTTGAGTATTATTAACAACCGTACATAGAATTTTTATACCTTGAAAAAATTTGGTTTCAAAAATTTGTGGTATGATCAAATTTGGAATTTTCAACTTTCCAACCAAATTGAAAAAGTTGTTTTCATAATCTTGTAGGGCTTTTAAAAAGCAAGGTTTTTCTTCTCTTGACTTTTTTTCGTATTATGCCTCGTTTGGATTAAAATATTCATTTTAGTTTGTTTGTTTGTATTTTGAGTAGTATGAACAAACGTACATAGAATTTTTAAATCTTGAAAAAATGTGGCTTCAAAAATGTTTGGTACGGTCAAACTTGAAATTTTCAACTTTCCGACCAAATTAAAAAAGTTGTTATCATAATCTTGTAGGGCCTTTGAAAGAAAACTTTTTTCTTCTCTTGAATTTTTTTCTTATCGTGCATTGTTTGGCTTAAATTGTTCATTTTAGTTTGTTTTTTTGGATTTTGAAAATGTTATAACTCTAATAATTTTTGATTTTTTGCAAAAAGTTATTAGGATAAATTGTCCAAATTTCTGAATACTATGAATAAACGTACAGAGTATTTTTGAAAATTTAAAAAAGTGGTCTCCAAAATATTCAAAATGTGCTCACTTTTTGAATTTATATAAAAAATGGCTGGCTAACGAACTTGACCTTTAGTTTCGGAGACTAAACGAGTTAAAAGTGTATGAAAGATTACTCTTAAGCACTAAAAAGATTAAAAACAAAAGTTTCTCTATCAAAAATCGGAAAAAATATTCTTCTATGCAAAGAAAAGTTCTCTGAATTAAAGAAATATATTCACTAGCTTTCATTCGGAAATAAGTTTATTTGATAAAAGTGTCTTCATGAAGGGTAGAGTGGGGTTAAAAGTGCGGCGGGGAAAAACTGCCACATATTATAAAATGCGGAACTTCAATGTATATATATTTGTTTATGTAAAAGCCAAGGAAATGCCTCATTTAATTTAGGCGCAGTGTTATGAAAAATAAACTTTGGCCACTTTAAACCCCGCCCTACAAATTATTACTTTTTGTGTTATCGTACGCGGCACTTTTTTCCACTGGCACTTTTAACCATACTCTACCAGAGCTCACAGACCTGAAACGCCGCAACGATGCCGCACGAGGGGAATCGTCCCCCGCCAGGTGCCAGATCGTGGATGAAATTTACCCCCACCATACCTACCGTTTGGGAGCCGCAAAACAGAAAGTGCATGATTACCACTGTGAGTTCGTATGTAAGCCGAAAATGCACGATTCGACCTCGGAGTTCTGCTGTACGATGATTGCCGATCTGAAGGCTTCGGAAGTCTTCGGTGGTCTTCTTTTTATATCTTGCTCCCCATTTGAAAGAAATTGAAGAAATTGACGATTTGGATCTATTGCGTGATTCTTAATTTCATGCATACATCGATTTTCAGGTTATGTTTTCCAGGTGTACATAATATGGATATATATATATATATAATAATAATAATAATAATAATCAAATAATCAAATACATAACTGAACAAAAAAATTTTTTTAATTGTTTTCAACATGATAGTAAAATTTTAAATAAAAAAA
>NC_046657.1:110431334-110432694 GCF_010883055.1 Belonocnema kinseyi | reverse complement strand
GGAATTTTTTTACATAACCCTGCTAAAGTTGTTAAAATTCTTTGAAATTCCTTTAAATTATAAAAATAAGTTGAAAATTCCTTAAGATCTTTCAAAACATCCCCAAATATTAAAAATCCTTAAAAACTTTTTAAAATCTTTAAAAAAATTTTAAAGCTCTTAAAAATATCTTACAATTCAATAAATACCCGGAAATATTTCAAATCCTTTAAAATCTCACACAAAATTATTAAAATAATTTTAAAATTACTTGAAATCTATTAAAATATTCTAAAATATACATCAAATCCTTTAAAATATCATTCTAAATTATTGTGATCAATTGAAAATTCCTTGGAATCTTTTAAAATTCTCTCAAATTTTTCAAATCCTTTAAAATCTTTTCAAATACCTAGAACTTTTTATAAAGATTTCTAAAGTATTTAAAATTTTTTTAAGTAACCCTTTTAAAATTGCTTAAATTCTTTGAAATTCCCTTAAATTATAAAAATCAGTTGAAAATTCCTTGATATTTTTGGAAATATGTTCAAATGTTTAAAATCCTTAAAAATCTTTTAAATTTATTAAAGCGCTTAAAAATATCTTGAAATTTGAAACATACTCCGAAAAATATTTTTTGAAATGTCAAGGAATTTTTAACTGATTTCCATAATTTATAGAAATTTCAAAGAATTAATCTAATTTTAAAAGGGTTATTTAAAAAAATTTTAAATACTTTAGAAATCTTTAAAAAAAATAAGTTGTAGGTGTTTCAAACGATTGTAAAGTATTTGAAAAATTTTACAGAATTTAAAAAAATTGCAAGGAATTTTCAATTGATTACAGTAATTTAGAATGAAATTTTAAGGGATTTGATATATTTTAGGATATTTTATTAAATTTCAAGTAATTTTCAAATTATTTTAATAATTTAGTTTGCTTTTGAAGCTTTTTAAGGATTTTAAATATTTCAGGGTTTTTTTAAATTTCAAGGAACTTTCAAGAGCTTTGAAAAATTTAAAAGATTTCAATAGATTTTTAAGGATTTTAAATATTTGAGCATATTTTTAAAAATGTCTAGGAATTTTCAACTGATTTTCATAATTTAAGGGAATTTCAAAGAATTAAACCAATTTTAAAAGGGTTATTTAAAAAAATTTTTAATACTTTAGAAATCTTTATAAAAAGTTCTAGGTATTTGAAAAGATTTTAAAGTATTTGAAAAATTTGAGAGAATTTTAAAAGATTTCAAGGAATTTTCAATTGATCACAGTAATTTAGCTAAATTGTATACTAAAAAAAGACATTTCTAATAAAATGCATGAACTTTGCACAAAAGAAATTTATTTTCCATGAAGACTAATTTTCTGAACAAAAAATT
>NC_046657.1:110418729-110431234 GCF_010883055.1 Belonocnema kinseyi | reverse complement strand
CGGCTTACATACGAACTCACAGTGGTAATCATGCACTTTCTGTTTTGCGGCTCCCAAACGTTAGGTATGGTGGGGGTAAATTTCATCCACGATCTGGCACCTTGCGGGGGACGATTCCCCTCGTGCGGCATCGTTGCGGCGTTTCAGGTCTGTGAGCTCTACCGAAAAAATCGGTAAAATCGAAATTCCATAGAAGTAGACCCCTTTGCACCTCCATTTGTACCAAAAAATCCACCTATTTGTATTGAAATTTCAGTACCTATAGCCACGGTATTATTTAATTCAAAGACATTTCTTTAGTTCAAAGCAATCATTCTTTGTTTGAATACAGATCTTTCTTTAATTGGACATGATTTCCTTGATTAGAAAGTATATCTTGGCTGCATAAAGAAAATTATGTTAAACGAACTTTATCTCTAATTCAAGACAAATATTTTTGTGATATTTTCATAAATATTTCCAGTTGAAATTAAATGCAATTTTCTTCAACTTTGATTAATATTTATTTGTTTAATGATTGCTCGTGACGTGACATTGTTATTTGATATTTTAAGATGGGTATTTATCGTGCTCGATTTCGAAAACAAAAACAACGTAGCACTATTTCATTTACAACTTTTTACTATAACTTATATTTACAGACATTCTTAATATTTACAAAATTTTACATTCAATTACAAATTATTCTGTCTAATTTAAGTCTAATTTAAAAACTTTGGAAATTAAAATGATATTGACTTAGAAAATACGACAACTTCAAGTCGGTTGTGTTTGAAATTGTTTCATGAAAGATATCTAGTTCTCTCTCCAAATCACTAATTGAGTTTCATAATTAAAAAAAATCATTTTCGAGTTTTATTTTTTATTGATTTTTCGGGTAAGTTGAGAAATTTACATTATCCAGAAAAAATTACAATAACATTTTTAAGATAAATATATTATGTACATATGTATAACTTAAGAATACATCGAAATATTTCCATTCTATTCGCAATATCGCCTTAAAGAACTTAAAAAAAATAGTTAATCTTGGGGATTTAATTATTTAATGACAATGCACATTCCTAATCACCCGGGATTCAATAAGATCTAGAGAAAAATAAATATTACATACGAGGCCGTTACAAATTTTGTAATGCTCTGCGGGGGGCACCACGAGGTTCACTCCAATGTTAAACATACACAGACCTTATACAGAAAAAGCGACCAGAGGGGGGTCCAAACTGTCATGAAAAAGCGTTAAGTATTTTTTAAACGGCCTGCATATATATGAGGTGTCAAAAAATGTTCTCTTCAAAGTATATATCATTCAACACAGAATTTTATGAAACGTATAGATTCATAGTCTCAGAAAATTAATTTTGGTGTTGTTGCATTGAAAATCTTAAAAATCAGTTGTATCTGGTTGGTCTGAAAGATCTAAGTTCTAAAATCTGAAATCCTATCGAAGAACCTAGAACTTAATGGAAGGAAAGTGTCCTGGAAATTTCTACTCAATATCTTCTGTTAGCTTTAGTACATTTCCCGGGTACCCTATTCTTTAAATTGAAGGATTAAAACTAGAGGCGTAAAAAAACAGGTATAAATCTGGGAAGAGAGAGCGGAGCACTTCTGACACTCCTATTAGATCCCATCGTTTTTGTTGTTTTTCATGAAATATTTTCTATTTCTTTTATCCGTCATGTTTACTTACAATTCTTTAAATTTTTATAAATTCAAAATCATATTGTTATCTTGTATAAAAAGGTATTATAATAAGGTATAATAAGTCAATATGAATTGAGAATAAAATTCTCGGTTACAGAAAATAAAAATTTATAACTTAACTTCGATTGAAATTTTTACTCAAATAGGCTTTCTGTCCAGTATAAATAAATATATATTTATCCATTAATTAGCAAAATATACTGAGTAAATAATTGTAAGAAAGACGTAAAGGCTTCAACCCATGTGAACGATGCAAAACATGTACCGAAAATATCCAGCTAATTGTACCAAAATGTCGATTTATAGAGCCCCTTCGTCCTGAAATTCGTGCTGAAATTTCTGTAAATTTCTCTACTGAGGTAATTCAGGTTGTACACTATTTAGTAGTTATCGCAAGTTCAAAAATTAGTTAAAAACTTGAGGAAAATATTTCCATTTTTAATTGTAACTAACTTTAGAAGATTGCGCTAGGCGAACTTTCGAATAAGTATTTTAGTTTAAAATTATTTAGTTATTTAGAGTTATTCAGAGCGAAAACGTACCACAGAGATTCGAAGAGAATTCTTTAAAGAATGAAATTGAGTTAAGTAAAAAAAACCCTTATAAAAGTGACTTTTGTAGAAAATGGAGATTTAAGACTTTTGGTGGAAATTCGATTGATTCAATAGATTTTTCTTTGAGAAAAGAAGCGTGTTATTATTGTATTGTTTTAAACCAAACTTAGGTAAACAAATATGGTCAGAAAAAGATCTTAAAAAAAGGTCAGAGGCTAGAGAATTAAAAAAAAGATGAAGATGGGATACAAAGTACAGTCAACTATTTGCTTTTGAATCACCAACAGTCTTATTTTACTATATATTCAAAAACTAGATTTCGGAAAAATCGTTTCATTAAAACATGTATTAGATTGTTAAAGAATTTTATATGCAAAAAGCCCGGTTTCGAAAAAATGTTTGTTATCTAGTTTTGCACTGCAATAATTGAATTGTATATAATGTTTCAAAATTTATAATCATATAAATAAAAATGTTCACAATTTAAAAACTTTGAATACAACCCCGTTTCAACATTAAAGCATTACAAATTATATATAGTACTGGTCAAAATAAAATAGCAACAAAATTTCAGCTTTACAATTTGAAGGGCCTAACATTAAAAATAGAATACTGTCCAAAATTGAACAATTGTACAATTCTGCAATTGTTTCATTTTAAATGTACATAATTAATAGTAGAAATTTTTCCGAATAAAAATTTTCATAATCAAAGCATATCAACTTTAACTGCTAAAAATTAGAGGAGAATTTCATACTTAATAAGTATGAAATTTCATATATTTAAATAGTTTAGTTACCAAATTTTGAATTTGTTATTAGTTATTGTTAGTTTATTGTGACTTTCCTAGATCGTCGGATAACACATAGTTCTAATTGCTCCAGTGACCATTAATATTTTCAGAAAACTCTATTATCGACTGAAAATCTATTCGGCGATAGCGCCTCTTTCGCTGATTTTACTCACAAGAACTGTTAAGAAAGGATGGATGCTTGTGCTGGTAGAGAGGCACAGCGGGGTGGGTCAAGATTTTCGCCGACAGCGCCGCCTGCATTTATCATGACCTACTAATAATTTTATCCCCACTCCATCGCCACTTGCCGCATCTCCTGTTATAATATCTTTGTTATCGTAGCGCCCGGAACAGTCCGAGCGGCCCGAAGCCGCGGAAAATATACTAGGTGCAGTCTTAACGTAAAATGTGAACGGTTTGAGTGATTTCTATCTCCACTAGGTGGCGCCTGTGTTAATGCTTGTACGTTAGAAGGGGCAGATCAGGAATATAGGAACATGGACGACATCTGAATAAATAGTGAGTGATTATATTAATCACGTCTCCAAATTACTTACATTTTCTGAGAGAGAGAGAGAGAGAGAGAAGCGTAAAGAGAAACTGTGAATTGATTAAATGTTTTAATCTGTCAGACCAAGAAAAATGGTGCAAAAGTGCCAGAGACGATCGTGGGGTTGCGGTTACCCAATCGATTGTCGGAGCAGAGTGTCACGTACACCGGTTCTTATGTTCGTCGCGCCAGAGCCTGGGTGGAGAAGGAGAGCTCAGGTTAAATCCTAACCATTGGCTCAATTTCGGTGCACCGCATGGAGGTCAGTCAAGTCTCCCCCACCCCCTGGTTTCCACTATTGTGAACAAATTTTAGGGTGGTGCTTCCGCTGAGCTGTTCACCATGGGTACACTTCCAAAAGTGTTTTGCTATTTTCATCGGGGAGGAAAGGTAGATGTTTTGCACATGCTTTTGATTTTACGGTACAAATATTATATCAAACAATTCATCCTTGTACACGTGATTTGTATTATTTTAAACATCGGCCCGTTTAAAGAACCTTAATTTACATCTAAACTGCAACAAAATCTTTAAAAACTAAAAGTAATCAAAGTACTTGAAATCTTATTTTAGAAGCTGGGGAGGAATTTTAGGTTTTTTGCGTAGGAGGGCATCTAGATGCTATACTTCCCCTTCTCTAACCACTAGCGAAATTGAAAATCATTATCAGAAGCAGTATTAATTTGAACATTTACATAATAATATGATCTACTGATTTAAACGGGATAACTAACTTACTAACGGACTATCTTATTCGTTAATCAAAAGGACCAATCGTACGAAATATTGTATTACTATATGTACAATTCTGGAAAGCTTGAGTACTCTTAATGTAAATTACGCAATCTTTCTTCATTTTCCTTCAGACCAAATTTCATAATCTATAAAAAAATAAATTGCCACAATCTCAAAATCATTAAAGAAATATTGCGAGATACTTTGAATGTTGCAAACATGAAGTTCTCCTTATGTATACCATAGCGCTTTTATTACATAATCTGTGAGTAGGTTGTAGCTTATATTTGGTAAATATAAAATTATTAACTGCTGTTTGAGAGTCCTGATAATTCATAAATGGTATGTTCTAATTCTACTATGAGAACAGAGTTAATTTTTTAAAAAACTTAACAAATTTTAATTAGCTTTATGTATTACTTGCCTAATTTTACCTTATCTGCATCTTATCTCAACACCTTGAATCCACATTGATTAAGGCAGAGTTGAAAAATGTAGTAAATAAAATGAAAGTCGAAAAGGAACTTTTGTGTTGTCCTACATTCCTGAGAAGACACCAATGCTTTCCAATTTTTTTTGGAATTCAAAAAATTAAGGACCATGTAAACGTTTCTTTGTGTCTTTCATTTAGTTTGCCAAAATTTCAATTTGATGTCTCAAATAAAATCCAATCGTCTAATAAATCAGTGAAATGTAGACCATATGACCCATACATTTCAAAATTCATTAACCTTAAACCTGTAAACTTCAAACCTAAAATCTTTAAATCTATCAAGTTCAAACCTACAAACCTATAAACCTGAGTTATTTATTTATAAACCTGTGAACCATAAGCACAATCGACGATAAACAATCGACTATAGTTTCATAACTCAACTACGAGCGAGATAGAACTGACGAGATCCTCAGAGCTTTTATAAAATAGTTATAAAATAGAATATGTGAATTTTTCTATGATTCGTATTACTTATGATACTACAATAAATTAAACTTTAGTTTCGTAAAATCGAAAACAGATTGTGTTAATTTTTTATCTGCTAAGTGTCTCAATTACCTAACAAATTTAAATATTCATATTTATGTGAATTAATGTGGAATAGCAATTACGCCAATAACTCTAAAGCAACAGACTTGCTCATGGAATAATTAAAGTCAACGTGCTCTCTGTCTGAATCTGAACAACAATTCTTAAGAAACAAAACAATAGCAGTCTATTTGGCAGAACTTAAAAAAATGGATCAGTGTCTCCCATAGAAGGGACATGTTTCAACTTAAGTATAAGGATTTTTAAGAAAAAATGTTTGTCCTGAATACAGGAGAACTGGATAATGAAATTACAGTCGACAAAAGTTTTGATGTCATAGTGAAAAAAAGGTGGACCACGCTTATCGTTCGAATAGGGTTCAAATAAAACTAAAATAAAGCGAGCAACAGAACTAGCTTCGAACCATGCACATGATAAACTGCAAGTTTCATCTTCTGAGACAGAAGAAGAAACTGAGGACAGTAATTACAATGATCGTGAAAGAAATCAAGCATTGGCTATGTTTATTGATGCTCGTCTTTTAAAAGAGACCTATCGAAAAATAAGAGAGCATGATTTACAAATGTTTGAAAGTAAAATGTATCCACCTTACGATGACTTAACAAAAGCCAAGCAAGATTGTTACGCTAATCACATCGCATTCAATGATTTAGGAGCAAGTGTTTAATTTATTTCTTTACTCGATCATACAATTCGCAGGATATTTTAACTTATTGGTGAAAAAGAACTTCAAAGTTTAAAGCAGGAAAAAATAGAATTTTTAGGGAAATGGGATATGGACGGAGCTGGTGAATAACAAACGACGAGACAGTCGCAGTCCTTAGAAGAACACTGTGACAACTCTGATTCGTCTGACAAGTCAGTGTTTATAAAATGTTTTGTACCACTTAAGTTGCGAGCTGGTAGTAACATTCTGTGGGTTAATTCCATACCAAATTTACTAACTTATTTCCGTTCAATCAGTATTCAGTTTATAAAAAAAACTTTTTCAGTAATAACAAGTAACTATCAATATTATAATGAAATGCTAGAAAAAATAGAAAATTATTATCTGGAGTTTCATCATATGAATTTTAACATAAAATTCTATACGAAATGTAGTATGCTTTATGGGAAAGCAGGTAATGCGATAACAGGACAAGTATCTTCTGCTTCCTGCAATTTACGTGGTGTTAAACCTAATGAAATTAATGGTATTGATATGGTATTAAAACGTAAGTGTGAAACAGAATTTTACAAATTTGGTTTTCCTACATTATATAGCTGGATTTGTTTTATCGTGTACTTATTACACATATCATACAACTTCCATTTTCAAGAACATATGACTAAGGGAGAAAATAAAGTCTTAAAAAAAGTAGGAAATCAAGAGTTCAAAGCTTACTAAAAAATCAGCTTCAGCTAAACGTTGACATTGTTAAACAAGGATCTGGTACTACAAATAAAAGAAAGGTAGGTCGAGCTTTTTTTAAAAACGCAGGACAAGTATTTCAACTTCTAGGAGTAAAAAAAGACATCATAGAGAGACTGTATACTGTACTGCAAGTTATATCATGCGGAAATTAAATTGACTTGATTAAATTAAAAACATTTTGTGTAGAAACAGCAAAGGAATGTATTAACAGCTACGTATGGTACAAAATGCCACCATCTGTACACAAAGTTTTGATTCTTGCTTGTGATATAATAAAAGAGTTTAACGCTCCTATGATCTGGTTTTCAGAAGAACCTCAAGAAGCACAAAACAAAGTTTTTAGAAAAGCACGCTCTGAACACAACCGAATGTACCAGAGAAGTATAACTAACGACGATATAATGCATTACGAGTTAATATAATCTGATACGGTAATAACTTTATTTTACAAAATTGTTACGAAAAAAAAAAAGAATTTGACACCTATAGAACAGCAATTTATGAAAAAAGATTAAAATGAATTCTTACACTACTTAGCAGATGAAAAACAGGGTAGGGTTTTAGTGGGTATACAGTGAAAGTTATTTTCTAATGTACAAAACCTGGAATTTATCATTTCAGGATTTATTAATTTGGGCTATAGAAATTTGCAATTGAAAGATTTGAGGCCTTTAGGTATTGGTGTAAGGGTTTGCTTTTTCTGGGTTAGACATTTACAAGTTCTTATTTTTAGGACTTAAGGCTTGGGTGTATAGTATTAGTTTAAGTTAATAGTTTCAAAGTTTGGTTTATTTATACTTTAGAATCATAGTTTTATAAGTTTTAATTGTATAGATTTGAAAATTGTGAGTTTCCGTTTAATAGGTTCACTGGTTTGAAGGCATATGTTTCAGGTCTTGTCTTTTTAGGGCAAACATATCCAGGGTTTATGGACTATAGGTTTAGTGCCTTATGCTTTACAGGTTTGTAGATAAATGACTCAGGTTTATAGGTTTGCAGGCTTTAACTTGGAAGATTTAAATAACTTAGGTTTAAAGTTTACAGGTTTAAAGTTAATGGCTTATGAAATGTTTGGGTCATATGTTCTACATTTGACCGATTTATGAGACATTTTATTTGTTTCAAGTCTAATTGATTTTCGGTCAGTATTTTTTGGTTTTGGGGTTTATAGATGTGGGGTTTACGGGAATATGGGTGCATGCATTTAAAATTTTAAGTTGTTTGTATGTAATTACATATCTTTTTTTTATGGATAATGCGTTGAAGCTTGAGCCAAAAATGTCTATGTGAATAAAACCAAGTTTACACCGTGTGAACTTCTAGTCTAGTGAACTTGCACGTCGTCAACGAAGCCTTACGGTCAATTCTAAAAAAGAAAAATCAAAATCGATTAAGAATTGCAGTGTCAGTAGATTTTTGTCAAAAAATGGTGCCTTTTTCTCACTGTGCGACGGTGCGCCACCACGCTGTGGGTAACTGAATGACAGCTGTCTCACTTCCTTTCGGTTCCTCTCACTCTATCAATCTTTCGTTTCAGTCTTTTGTCACTCGTGGCGCTCCGACTCTCCCTTGAGGGCCAGTCCACAATGAGAGTCGGTAACGTCGACGTTCCAACGTATATGCGTATTTTGACGCCATACGAACGTTGTTGCCAACTATCTGAGCGGTTTTGGCGTTTCGAATTTTTCGTTTTCTGTGCGTATGACGTCAAATACGCCTGTACGTTCGAACGCCGACGCTTACGACTGTCATTCTGGACTGGCCCTCAGACGTCGAACGGAGACGCCACTTTGAACGTCATTCGTTAGTCTGGACCATAGTGGTGGCACTCCCATATATCGTTTTGAAGACATTACGTTTTCGTGTTGAGGGCCAACGCTAGATGTAGCTGGAAATCAGTAAATTTCACTGCGCATGTGCAACCACAATATTTTCAATTATTTTGACATCTCGAAAATAAACATTAGTCGAAGTGTCAGATTGAATTTGTCATTATTGAATTTGTTATTACATAACACTGTCTGAAAGTTGTATTGTGTACATTGTTATACGTACTGTGTTTAATTTTACATGCGGATTTAAGAAAATGTGTTGATTGGTAAGTATTGAATAAAAAAAGTAAGTACTATTTGCTTGATTAGAGGTTAGGTTTTTGTGTTCATATTTCGAAGCAGTAAAAAATAACTTACAGGTAATATAAATACGGATGTAAATATAAGTCAGTTTGACAGATTAAAAAGCAATTTTCTATTAACAATTTATATCATCGCTATATATGTAGGCTTCAAAAAAATATATATATTCATACAACTGCCAACATATAATTTAAAAGTCTTTCAATTTTCAGTGCATGGAGTCTCTTCATATTTAAAGCTGTAACCTAAAAAATCAAAACATTGTACATTGCAAACCATTGTTATTAAATAATTGCTTATTGTAATTACAAAAAATTGTATCTCTATTATTTAAATGAATATTTTACGTATAAAAAATCTTTTCATGCATACATTTTTCATCATTTATAAAGTTAATTTACCAGCAATTAAGCAAAATTTAATATTTACGAGAATTTTGAAACATAAGCAGAGCTCTAAATAGGAAGGTACTATGGTCCGCCATGTTTATTCCATCAGCTGGGAAAATAGGTTATCGAGTACACCTAATGCAGGTACAAAAAGGTAAATACTGATGATTATTCTTGATAATCCTTTGTGTTATTACGAAACGTATATTGTGCTCCGCTGCGAGAAAGCATGAGCTGCGCACCACACGTATGCTGCAAATGCATCGTCGAAGGAAGCCAGTTTCGCGACATCGTGTACATGTTTTAACTCCTACTCTTTGGCGTTTTATCTTTGCCATGTACGTAGTTAGGTAGTACATGTATGTAGATCTTCTGAAGAACAATTAATTTTTATTTATTGTCAAATTTTCCTCAAAAGAAAGAAGTTAGAATAAGGTGATAAAACGTTTTGTCTTCTCTGCTAATAAAAACTCATCAAAACCGTAAAAAAATTTTTGTTAACAATTTTAATTTGTTTAAACATTTAAGAATATTCTTAAAAAGTGAAGTAGAACATGAAAATATTTCAATCTTTCGAAAAAAAGGAAAAGTTGAATAATGTAACCAAAAAAATTGTTAAAACATTTAGGAGTATTCATAATAAACCGATTAGTACTTAAACATATTAAATTTTTTTTAAATCAATGGAAATGTGTTAAATAAATAGAAAACTTCATGGTATTTGAGCCACCCCTAAATATTAACTGATTTTGCTCAAATCCAAACATTTTTTTGGGCATTCAAACAAAATAAGGAGGTGAGAGCAGAGAAATTCGAAAAAAATTCACCAAGTATAAATAAGAACCACCCTATAGTAATCACCTTTTCGTGTTACTTTAAGGGCACTCGAAACTGTTAAATACTTATGAGAATTGTCTGCGTAAAAAAAAGTTTCACACTTTGTCCCTTTTGTACACAGCAATGAAATTTGATTTTTATTACAAGCGCTACTTTCTTTAGAGTATAAAAAATCGTACATTTATACGATTACGTAATAAAATTCAACAGCGAATTGCTGTTTTGCCCTATGAGACGCTTACCTATTTGCCCAGCTGATGGAATAAACATGGCGGACCATAGTACTCTCCTTTATAGAGCCTTAACGTAAGTCCTCAAAACGCACTGGACTGGAAAATGACAGTAAATTTATTTTTTGACCGGAACTTTAAAAATATTTTAGAGACAAATCTTTCCAGCTGTGACTTCCACCGTTTCTTGAATAATTACTTAAATTGTCAACTTTTTAAATTATGAGATCATTCAGTTTTTTTGAATGGTTTTAAAAGAATAAAAAATATTCCCTGAGAAAATTGAAAATGATTTTTTATTTTGAAAAGTTAATTTTTAAAATAATATGCAAAAGCATTAAAAAGGTTTTAAACTATTTAAAATAAGAATGATTTAACTTTCAATTTAAAAAGTGTTCAGTTTATAAAAATATATCGTTTAATTTCTAATGTTTGAAGCTTAATGTGGATTTATATTTTTAGAACTAAATCTGAACCTTTGAACGCTACAATTTATAAAAGTTAAAAAAAATTAATTTGACAGGGTAACTGCATTTAATTAAAAATTGTTCACTTGAAACGTTTTAGTGAAATTAATTCTCACAAAAATAACAACTTTAATATGCTTTTACATAAGTAATCAAAACTTAATAAAATTATTTACTGTTTCCCTACTTTCTCAAATAATTTTTAAAATATTAAAAACTTATTTAATCCTACATATTTTCATTGTAATATTTTTTTAAACCAATGTTTAATTACAAATATTATATGTATTTGAATTGAATTTATCATACAATAAAAACTGATTTAAATCATATTGTTACGATTCGCTAATTCTTCGTGAACCATACTTTCATGAAGAAAGCAATGAAAAAAACAAATAGAAATACATAAATAATTATCCTAATAGTTATTTATGATTTTCTTTTTGTTTTTTTATGGCCTTCTTCACATCATTTACTTTTTTAAGTTAATTATCTGATAATTATCTTATCTTAGGGATCTCGTTTGCCATCACTTTAATTTAGTATCTCTTAAAGTAATTTCATAATTTAACTTTCTGTATATTTCGTACTGTTACGAATACTTGTAAACGTACTCTCACCAACTTCCTAAAATCTTATACCGTTTTTAAAAGTTTTTTTTAGCTTTCTTGCTTTGTTAAGAGCATGGTTGTTCATCTGAACTGTGTGTTTATAGGTTATGATGTTTTTCTTTAATCGCAGTTTTTTGCAAGTTATATGATTTAGTAAAATTTTCAAGTTTCTTGATATTTTTTATGATGGAGCCTCTTGAAGTTCGCAATAAGGAATTAAGCAATTTGCAGATAAATTCGAGTCCTAAATCAGTAGAAAATAAGCCGAATTATTCACAGAAAAAGTATAATTCTTCTGATAATTTACGAAATCTTATTCGCGTCAACTTTATACCCTATTTTATGCCGAGATTCTCTAAAAAATGGTAACAATTTTTCTCAGATATAGAAAACCGCGAGGAAAAGTTTCTAGAGCAAAATGAAACCTGGGTTGCCTTAAAATTTTCAGCATCAATAGAGGTTTCCTCGTAAAATATTCGGAAAACAAAGAGCTTTGGAGAATGCTGCCAGAAAAACAACAAAAGACGGTTTTAACACTTAAACACTCAATTTTAGTAAATAAAGTTGATTTGTTTACTAATTTACAGACATTGTAAAACAAGACTGCGTTTGAAATTGTTAAAAAGTGTATTTCAAATGACCAATTTTTATTGTTGAATCTGCAGTTCAAACTAAAAATGCAATCTCTTTCAATAATGGCGAATCTCTAGCACTTTTTGTTGATTTTAAATTACAACAGAAAATCTGCTTGTCTCGAAACGTGGAAATTTGACAAAGGTACTGATTGAACCAGATACTGATTTTTAATTAATTTTTTTTAAATTTATTTAAACTGACATGGAAGTCTGTTCCATTTCAGTTTGAATAGATTAAAAAAAAATAATTAAAATCAGTACCTGGTCGAGCAAGGAATCAAAACAAACCGTAAACTGACAAGAGCTCTGAGTAAGATGGCACATTGCCAGAAATAATCCTCTCGAGACTTCGAAATTGTAGCGTCGTCAGTCCGAACCGTAGGCAGACTTGGGGGGGGGGGGG
>NC_046657.1:110409990-110418715 GCF_010883055.1 Belonocnema kinseyi | reverse complement strand
AATGCCTTCGAGTATTCTTTTTATGTTTATTATCAGACACTCATAGGGCCGGCGGGCCCGACAACCACACTACTATATATATATATATATATATATCTGGAAAATTGTCCGCGACAGTCTATTAATTATTGCAACCATATTCAGCAGAAACCTTTGGTACATGAACCTTCTATCCGCAAACCGAAGACGTGTCAAGGTCCCTGTACTAAAGGTTTTTGCTGAATATGGTTGCAATGCCGTTAAAAACGATCGAACGTGTAGAAACCCCGACAATAAATCGGAAAACAGTGCCGATTACCCTGATAAACATAATTGAAATGAAAACACGACGAAGAACCGGCAAAACGCCCACATTAAATGTACAAATAAATTCAAGGATGACTTGCAAGGCTGCTTCGACGCAAGCATTATCCCTGAGCACGGAGGCTTTATGGCGCGTATGCACACGCTGTGGTGCCAGGAACACTCACAGGTTTCCAAACCGCTTTCTCAACCGCTGAATGAACCAGCTGAAGAAGAACATGAGAAAGCGACATCAAGATGAACCGCGGAAAGCAGGCACTTTCTGAGAGATGATAGCGATTTCAAGACAAGGAGGAATATTGATATGCAGGTTTTTCATATAAGCCCCAAGATTTGGCTAAAACAGATGCCTCCGTTCGTGAGCATATCTCAGAGAAACCCGATTGCTGGCCCATCAATTATTTAGTTTATGGCACTGCGAGAGCTTTGTCTGATTCAAATCGAAGGCTAAAACCGATGAGGGGATTAGAGACGAAAAGATGCTGCCATCGACTGAAAAAAATTGAATGGGCAAAGCAGACTACGTCCCGTATTCTGTTGAGACCTACCCAGATATTAAAGCTTGTGAGGGGGATAGCCTTTAGCGCAGGCGTAAGAGTGTGAAAGAGTTTACACTGTTATTAGGACAAGACGTGCGTGGATTTTTGACGCCATGCCGAAGTCGCTGTTTCTATAATGGAGAGGTTAGTTCGGCCTGGGTGGCCGTTGGGGCCTTGCCGGGATTGTGCCGACACTCGCGGTCTCTCGAGTGCGAGAGAGGGAGAGGGAGGGTGAGATGAGTAACTCAATTCTGTCTCGGATTTCGTGGCGCTGCGTGTTGCGGTGCTCGGGGTGCAACGGTTTGTTGTGTACGATTCGCGGGCCTGGTGTCCAGCTGGTGCATACCCTTTGGAAGGTTACGCTGGCTAGTGGGGTGGCTAGCCGTACTCACTTAATACCCCTCTTTAGCAAACGTTGCCCGGTGGACAATCCATCCATGTGGGCCAAGTGCGGGGTGCGAGATTGTGGTCAGCGAGTGCGCCTTTTGTGTTTTTTTGTTGGGGGAGGGGTGCGTGGGATCCCGGAGATGGACAGTGGAAGGGAGGTAGTTCTAAGACATAAGTGGTTGCGGTTTAGATGAAGTGACGCTCTAGAAACGCCCGAACGGTGGCCAACTAAACAATGACGGCGAGAACTTTTCCGGTGTGCAACATGCGGACAAAAGCAGTACGTCCAAGTCCGGACTCTTTTTAAGTGCTTCACGGATGGCGGTGACGGTACAGCTGGAGAGGCGGCCCGAGCCTCCTCCGCGATGCGGGGTAATCCCGAAAACACTGGGACCTGTACGCGCAGAAACTCGCCCAGGGAAGTCGATGGCGCTCGTAGGCCCTTATTCGGGGTGGCGAGACGAGGCAATCGAACAACACGGGAGTGGAGCTAGTCGACGGCCCTGGCGAAGTGTGTCTTCGGGTCAGGTTGATCCGAGAGAAAACGTGCCAAGGCTCGGCATTGAACGCGGGAACCTTCAAGGATAGGGCCACTTTCCGATTTGTTGCAACCTTTGGCGGCGTAGATCCTTCGTGCTAGGCTGTCCGCGTATACTCTCCGAAAGCTGATATGCTCCCTTAGTATACAACGCCGGCGCCTCAGGATCGTACTCCTGAGGGTTTGCGGGAGCGGCGGCACGCTTGCCCTGCTCGGATTTAAAGCGCTGTTTGGCTAAAGCGAGCTGTCGTGCCTGCTTCTTCTCGTCCTCGCGTTGGCGCCACTCGACGACGGCAACCCGTCTGGCTCACTCGGCCTCTTCTTCACGTTGACGTTCCATAGCAACTCTCCGAGCCTGCTCGGCCTCTTCCTGGCGATTGTACTGATCGATGGCAGCCCTCCTGGTCTGCTCAGACTCCTCTGGTAGATGACGACGCTTCTGGGCGACCCTCCTGGCCTACTCTATTCTAGAATAAACTGAGAGATCACGTAGATCACATGTCTCTATAACACGCCTGCGGCACTCCTCAGCGCAACGGCGATGGGAATCATCCTGGATCTAGACTGTTCATCCTTCGTACAAGCGAGAGGACCTGTCGACCCGCTGCGCCCGACAACGTCGAGTGCGTTGAGCTCCTCGCGTATAGTTCACACTCTATATGTCATTAAAAGAGGTTTTGTGTTAAACGATACAACGCATTAATATTTATGGAAGGTAGCGCAGTTGCTGACGGTCTCCCAGCTCCGTCACCCCGAACGAAAGGCGCATTCGACGACCGCAATATTGCACCCCGTACTTTGCGCACATGGACGGATTGTCCGCCTGGCAAAGTTTACTAAAGAAGAATATTAAGGGGATCACTCCGTGTGACGGTCCGTTTTGTGTTTTGCGTGTGGCGCCAGTCCGAAGACACCCATGTCAAAAAAAGTGTGTCCATGGCCGGCAAGATCCGGGCGAACGGTTTATTTGAAATTAAAAAACAAAACGACATTTTAATCCGTGAAACTGTGGCCTTCGCCTGGACTAGCATATGAAGCGTGTACGGCTGACCACACCCACTAGACACCATAAAGTCCCGAAGAGTATGCACCAAACCGCTGCACCCCGAGCACTGCAACACGCAGCCCCACGAGAGCCGAGGCAGAACTAAGTTACTCATCTCACCCTTCCTCTCTCTCTCTCTCTCTCGCACTCGAGAGAGCGCGAGCGTTGGTATAATCCCTGATAGGCCTCATCAGCCACCCAGGCGGAAGTAAACTCTTCTTTATAGAAAGAGTGCGTCAATCACAGTATGTGACTAACTCCACAACTTCTGGTAGACCTTACGCGGGAAAATTTCGAAATATCGCCCTAGAACTGAGGATCTTTAATTGAACACTAAAAAAGTCAAAGCTGCTGACGGTTAAGCAGAATATTGTTGATAAAATACGGGTTTTATCTGACGCAAGGAGGAGAATACAGAAAAGGGAGCAATTTAAAGTCGGAAATACCCATTAAGCAGTAACTTGTGTTAGGAAGTACTATACAACTACCGAGAAAGGGAAACCTGTCCAACCCATAGAATTGCAGGGAAATAATTTATTCGAACACAATGTATAAAATCTTTAAAGCTATCCTTAACAATAAAAAAGGTGTAACAAGCTGCCGAGGGAACCTGCTGATTGACAGGTGCGTCTGATTTCGATTCATCCATTCACATACTTATCATCTGTTTGTTGGAAAGCTTGCAGGTTCATCCACACTTAGATGCATAGAGAGACTGATGCACCTTTGGAAAACTAGATTTTCAGTCTCATCTGGAAATTATCGTCTCAAACGAGCCCTCTGATTTTTTGCATCATGCTTCTGCACATATATCTCGCAATAAGAAATTGTTCTTCTCTGTGACGAATCTAATCATAGCGAGCATAAGGTCACTCATATATTTTATATGGATGACTTGAAGATATATACTTCTGGCAATTTTTGGTACGCGGGTATGGCTTTAAGGTCAAGAACCAGTGAGAAGACCGATCACAAGAATAATTATTTTAATCGAATATTTTGGTTACAGTCGTTCCAGCTCTTTTTTGAGGTCAGCTCTCTTTCCTCATTTTCCTTGGCAGTGATGTTGTGTTCGGCCGGAGCCAAAATTTCGATAACGAATACAGTTCCTTTTTCAAAGTCTTGGAGAACGATAGCAGACCTTGAGTGTGCAACGGAGACAGCCGTACAAACATTTTAGTTTCAAAAAATTTGACACTCCTCGTTTGGGACAATTGACTCTGTCTCCCTCGGAGCATTTAGCAGGGCAAGGTCGCGGTCAGCACTGTAAGAGCGATAAAGATGGTAATAAAGCACTCTTAGGGCCGTATTATATCTATAGAAATATGTCGTTCCCGCGTGGGTGAGACACCCAGATTCTATGTGTTCCAGGTACTCAGCGTGTGCGTAATACATTGTGCACCTGACGCTGGGAATATCTTGACTTAAACTGCGATCATTTTTAGGAGAGGATCTCTACCATTTGCAACGATGTCAGCTGTACTTCGAACAATTTGGTTATGAAGATCTCAAGAAATACGCATCTAACCAAAGAAATGTCAGTAGTAAAAACTTTATTTATGAGGGGGACTGCGAATTAGCCAAAATTTACCGCACAGCCAGCCCCCGAGGGCAGGAAGGTGTGATCTGAAAATTTAAAATGAGGCCCTTAATTATTTATTGCAGATTCAGATTTTTCATGAAAAAATACTTAAGTTCTATTGGACAAAATTTTGCAACTCATGCCAGATCGCTATGTATTGACGAAAAAGGGCATTGTTTTCTATTAAAGGGTTGCGCTTGCTTCCTGATGATAGATAAAAAAGACAAGCGCACGGTTAATTTTGGTAGGTTAGTGGGGGTTCATTGGTTTAGGTTCATTGTGTGGGGTGAATTTTTGCGGGGTAGTTTTTCCCCTTGAAAATGAATAGGTTTTAATACTGACATTTTTTTCGTTGGATGAGTATTTTTTGAGATATTTCGATGTCTCAAAATAGGAAACATCCTGTGTACATTTTTACATTGTAAATTCGAATCTGGATTTAGTGTCGGTTTTGGGCTGACTGTGTCTATAAATACAGAATCTCGGAACTGGTTTGTCTGTCGCCTGTTTCTTTATCTGTTTTGTCACGCCTAAGTGATTACCCCACATCACCTCGCAGCTCCTCTCACCCATCCCCGTCGCGCGGCATCAATTCTCAGAAACACAAAATTCAAAATCACTAAACCCACTTTCGACTGTATTTATTCCATAACGTAAAATTTTGTCTGCGTCCTGAAACGCAATTTTATGTTAATTATAAATGTTGGGTGGGACGCTGTATCCAATTACAAGCATCGTAGATACATTGTTAAGATTTGCTAAAGATTGTGTAATACTTCTCGAAAAATGTTAAGGAATTCATTTTTACTGGATTGAAACTTTTATCATAGGCAAATAGATAAAACTAAGATTTAGACAGCGTAGATCGTGGAATTTGTGAGCGAGATCCACACTCACCTTAGAGAGCCAAGCGGGCCCATCATAACCACTATAATTTTAGGGGATTCCTTGCTACATTGGACTTGTATTCTTCGCCACCTGACGTCTCCACCTTCAGCGGAATTTTTATCTTACGAAGATGTGTGTTACGTCCGGGGTAGCATTTCAGCCTCTCTTTTTCTTTTCAATCCATTCAGTTATATATAATTTTGTTTCTTTTAAATACTGCTGTAACTAACTAAGGCTACGCGCTTGCGTACATGCGCCCGTGTACTTTTGATGTAGAATGATCTGTTATTATTTTCACCTTTCTGCAAACCTATATTGTGCAAATATAGCCGTTAGTTTTCCACGGAAACTTGGAAGAGACAGCTGTTAGGATTTTTTTATTGACACTCCTTAAAAAGTTATCTAGATTTTAATTTACTCTTATAACTTCAATTCGATAATTCCCAGATCATCAATCCTGGCTAATTTTCAGAATACTTATAATTCTCCTAACATCCTTTTCCTTTCATTAAAGCACGTAACCCTAACTGAAATATAAAACATTTGCAAAAATTCTAAATCTTTGAGATTTCATTGTGGATTAAAAAAGCACCATTTTATACCTAGGCTCTTAAAAAACGAGCTCAGACAAACAAGCTCATCACAATTCTGATAACTGTTCACAAGGTTTTGAAGTATTTACTGGAATTATTTTGTCTTTAATGAATGATGATGTGGAAATCCAAAAATTAAAATTTTCAATTGTTATTTTGTAATGCTATTCATTCAGTTAAATGTTTTTCATGCATAAAAATGAAGCCGTAAACGTTCGGTCTAAGAATTTTAAAATTTCACATGATTTAAAAATATTATTCTGATAAAGTTCTAATGAATACTATTTACTCTTAGAATTTGTCAGGCTCAAGAATCCTAAGATTCAGAAGGTGTATTATACCTTTTTGAAATAAATAAAACTAATCACTACTAATCCTCTTTATATTGGTCAAATTTGACAAATTACTTACATTATGTATGATCAAGGATTTTGATTTGTTGTGCATTAATAAATTTGAAATATATATATATATACAGATAGTTGTAGGATATTAAAATTTTAATTTTATTATAGAAAATTTTATATGCCTGTATTCGTTAAGGCCTATAGTTTCATAATTTAAAAACTCGTTCGGTTATAAAATTTGTATCCTTAACAGATAGCAACTACTTAGACATTGGGTTCCTCATTATAGAGGTCACAGTACAGAATGGACATTAGAATCTACTGTACTATACTATATTGAAGAGAATTGGTCGACATATGTATTGTAAAAAATACTAAACCTAGTTTAAATCTAGTCTGAAAATTGTATTAACTTTAGTAATTAAAGTTTAAAAATAATTTAATAAAAAATCAATTAAATAAATCATAATTATAATTAAATTACATGGACTCTAGAGCATGTATTCATAGGTACACTCCAGGTCTAATAGAAGCGGGTCCGGTTTTGCAATTCATAGAACTGCTGGCCCGAGCAGTTTCTTAGTTGGCAGGGAAAAACACAGTTGCGAATCTTGCCTCGGAACTGCAAAATAATTCCTACATTGCCTTGGCTTCTGAAAGTTATTAGCCTATTCGTCAGAGTTTGTAGGATTATATTGAAAAATAAGTAAATTACACTGCCGTGCAAAAGTTTTAGGCCACCTCTTTTTTTATGACTGAATAAATTCTTTTAATTTTAATGATACCAGAGGTGAAAAAATTTCTCTTTAAAAGGTTGCCTGTTTTCAAAATTCTGTATGAAATAAGCCCAGGGTACAAATTTTCTTTTTGAATTGCAAGAACTTGAAGTTGTAACAAAAACGTTGGAAAAATTGCAATATTATTTTTGGTAAAAAGAATATTTTTGTAAAATATATGAAACATATAATCATGATGTTTCTATGTAATTTCCTCAACATATATATTTATTGAACTTCTATTCTGATTTGCCTACAGATACGATGTTTTCAATGGACCCCGCACTAAATGTATGGGAAAATGGCTTTCGGTGGATTTAGCTGAAACTTTGTAGTTTTTAAGGTTATAAGTGCCGGATGAAATATCCGTAAAAAATCCAAAAAAATGGACAGTTTTAGTGCTATGTGGCGCTAAGCGCTCCAAATAAGTGAATAAAACGAATGACAACAGATTTTGTTACAAAAGCGATGTCAACATAGAAATCACGGTTCAGATTGTGGTCTGTCATATTTTCGCCTACACCGTTGACTCATATAGCGCGCTTCTCAAAACGATCAAACACTAAGCGCCCAAGATTTTAACTTGACTAATTAATAACTTCTTTAAAGGCAGAAATGGTACCCAAAGTACCATTAGTAACTAGTGCGCACATACCGATAATAACATTCTACCCTTCGCAAGAGGGTTGAACTCTAAGCGCTCAAGATCAGCGAATAAAACCAATCCTAGTAACTTTAGCGACAAAAGCGATGTCACTATAAGAATCACGTATCAGAAAGTAGTCAGTAATATGTTTAGCCAAACCAATGAGTTATATTGCGCGCTTCTCGAAACGATCAAACGCTAAGCGCCCAAGATTTGAACTTGACTAAGTAATTGCTTTTTTAAAGACAGAAATGGTATCCAAAGTAACATTAGTAACTAGTGCTCACATCCATAATAACAGTGTACCCTTCGCCAGAGGGCCGAACGCTAAGCGCCCATGATAAGCGAATAGAACCAATCCTAGTAGCTTTAGGGAAACAAGCGATGTCTGTATACAAAGCACGCATCAAGAAGTACCAGCTGTGGATAGCGTGCAATGAGATCGACGACATAGGACCTGACAATAACGAAACGCTTCTCGGTTATTACTGCACATGTAAGTCAGGGGCCAGAACTCTTGGTACTTGCGCACATATTGCAAGCGTTTTATGGTTCCTGGGTTATGCACGTCACCAGCAACACGTAAAGTATCCTCAAACTTCCTTGCTACAAAGGATTTTAGACACTGCTAATAGAGGTGAACAAGCGAACCCGAATCAAGAGCCAGAAATAGTTTAATATTTCGCAAAAGCTACTGGGATTGGTTCTATTCGCTGATCGTAGGTGCTTAGCGTTCGGCCCTTTTGCGAAGGGTACACTGTTATTATCGGAATGCGCGCACTACTTACTAATGTTACTTTGGGTACCATTTCTGCTTTTAAAGAAGTGATTAATTAGTCAAGATAAAATCTTGGGCGCTTAGAATTTGATCGTTTTGAGAAGCGCGCTAGATGAGTCAACGGTGTAGGCGAAAATATGACAGATCACGATCTGAACCGTGATTTCTATATTGACATCGCTTTTGTAACAAAATCTATTGTAATTCGTTCCATTCACTGATCATGAGCGCTTAGCGTTCGGAACTCTTGAGAACAGTACAATATAATTATCGGAATGCACGCACTAGTTACTAATGTTACTT